>NW_027062765.1:0-132160 GCF_032884065.1 Artemia franciscana
AAGAAAAAATGGAACTAACTAATACAAATGAACTTAATTTTTACAATACTATATATACTTTATTTTCCAGAAATATCAGAAAAACTGGAAATTAAGATTTTTTTTTTACATAAAACCTTTATTTTGTCAATTTTACAATTTTAAAATAAAAAGTTTTCTATATTCAAAAGTTTGCTTTTAGAGAAGTGCAAATGAGACATTTAGATTTTTAGAAAGCATAGGGGAGGGGAAAGTAGCCTTCTTTCATTGTAGTAATTATCGTTCATTTAAATTTGAGTTAAGATTCTCTTTTAAATTTGCTCATTAAAGGATTTTTTTCATCAAAGTCATTATCAGTTATTTTGATATTTTATGTGATAATTAAAATTCATTTCTCTTTTTCTGAGCTTCATTTATCTATTGATAGGCATTTCTTGTGGTGGAAGTGACAGAGTTTTTTTGAATGTATAAATTATCAGTCTTGTCTGAGAAAATCAAATATGACGCACTTATTTTGAAATGCATAAAAACCAAATTTCAGGTTTGATTTTTAACAGGGATAGTGTGGATGTTACGATAAGTGAATCTTATGCTATTTTTTTCCGACAAGATTTTGAAAAGATTTTTCTCAGACGAGATCAGTTCATGACAAAAATAATTCTTTGCACTTCATATTCACAAAATTATGGGGAAAGGGGGTTGGTTTTACCCTTCTGTGTCCAAAAAGACGAAGGTGTTCAGTTGAAACTTTCAGGAAATGTTGAGGGAGTGTAGAGCAAAATCAAAACATAGTATGTGCATGCGGGCTGCCAAAAGGGTGTTTCTGAAGAAGTACTCAGGATACTAAGTTAGAACTTAACAAGAATGATGAAAGGGAGGATCAATTGGCCAAAATACAACATGTACACACTAGCCCTAATACTACTGATACTACAACTATTGATACTTCCGTTGCGCCTTCTACTATGGCTGTGCATATGACAGAGAAAGTTTGAGGAAAAATTAAGAGAGGATGGACCTATATAAAAACACGCTTATGCACACCAGTCGTCAAAAGGGCGTATCAGTAATGACTTAGGAACTGTTCAGCATTGAAGTTGAAGAAGAAATTGAAGCTTCTACGGAATGATAAGGGGGACGTTCAACTGACTCATAGGCAATGTGTGTATAATGCTACTGATATTATCGTTACTAATTTTGCTAGTGCTACTCCAACAAGACTACTACTACCTTTTCTACTACTCCTGCTACAGCAAACATTACTTTTATTAACACTAAGGCTAAAGATATGAAGAGAAGTTTAAGGGAGTATTTAGAGATAGTTAAATTAAACCAAACTACGTTAAGTAAATTAAAGTTATGTAATTGGTGTATCCCAGGAATACTACTACTACTACTACTACTACTAATAATAATAACTCACTGCAGCTCCAAGCCGCCTGAGGCCAACACAGCTCCGCACGCTCCTCCTTTAACCTAATCTATTTAAAGTCTCCCTCTTTACATCCTCCCAGGAAGTTCCCATTTCCATTAAATCTCTATTTATGACATCCTCACAACCCAGACAAGGATGACCTGCTTTCCATGTAGCCCCAGACGGTTGGCCGAAAAGGAAAATCTTCGGTAATCTGTCATCCTTTATCCTTAGAACGTGGCCTAGCCATCTCAACCTTTCTTTCATTATTGCCCTAGAAAGCGGGATTAAACAATATTTTTCGTACAACCTACGGTTTGAAATACGGTCAGTCAGCCGGGTACCCAGAACAACCCGTAGGCAAACATCTAGTAAATTTTCATCTGCTTTTCGGAGTGCCCCTGCTTCAGAGCCATATTTCACCACTGTCATCACTGTAGCTTCCAATATTCTAATCTTGGTTTGCAGATTTATCTTTCTATTTTTCCAAATTTTTTTTACTGTGAAAAAACACCCTGAGCCTTAGCTATTCTACTTTTAACATCTTCACTGCTCCCACCATCTTTACTAATAATACTACCAAGGTAACTGAAGCTCCCAACCTGATCAATCTTTTCGTTACCTATTGTCACTGTTCATCTTCACTTATTCCTAGCCTTAGTGACTTAGTCTTGTTAACATTAATTTTTAAGCCTATTTAGCACCCTGAACTCGCAAAACCTCTAAAAATTCATTCATTTTGTCACACTTTCATCCAATATGCTTAAATCATCAGTGTAATCTAAGTCTAGGAGCGTTTTTCCTCCCCATTTGATTCCATAGTCTCCAATTGCCTTTCCTGTGCTCCTTAAGACAAAGTCCATAACAATGATCCAAATAAAGGGGGATAACCGCTCAGATAATAATGAGAGGGATGACAAATTGACCAAAAATGCAATATGTGCAAGCGGTTATTACTACTGCTGTTATTGCTACTGCTGCAAATGCTACTTCTATTTTGACTCTTACTAAGATTAAAGGTATTAGGGTGACAATTGTTGAGGGAGAATTTGAACTAAGTCAAAAAACGATATGTGAATAATGCTTGTCAAAAGGGCAGATTCAGTTGAAACTTCCAAGGCGTAAAGAAAGGGATTGTCAATCGACCAAAAGACAGCATGTGTATACTATCAATGCTACAAGTACTACTACTACTATTTTTACTGCTAATACTACTAATAATACTAGTATTAATAAAACTATGACTAATGCTGCCACTAACGCTAAGGGTATTTAAGTGGACATTTCAGTGAATGTTAAGGCAGAAGTGGAACTGCATCAAAACAGATTTTGTGCATACAGGTTTTCAAAAAGGCTTATGAACAATATCTTGGGAGCAATTTGGAATATTAGGTTGTAATTTATGAGGCTTGAGTTTGGGTCAACAAGAACGACAACTGTCGATATTTTTTAATAGGCAAAAGGTAAGGATATTAAATCCAAGATTTCGGGGAATGTTGAAAGAATGTTGAGCTAATTCAAAATGTACTATTTGCATACATGTTACAAAAAAATATATCAGTGATATCTCTAGAACTGATTACGGTTTTTTGCAGAAATTTTTAGAATGTTTTGAAGGGGACTTGGAAAAAAACAAAAGGTGTTATACTACTACTACTACTACTACTACTACTGCTAGTAATAATGCTAAAACATAATAGGTGCATAATAAGTATGCACCTAAAGAAGAGAGAGATTATCTCCATTTGTCAATGGATTGGAGGGAATACTTATTAGAAATATTCAAGTTGTGTGAATATTGTGCAAGAAAATGCTTTCTACTAGAGACAAGAGCTAAGAGCAAATATGGCACTTATGACGAGGTCGGAAGAGCCAAGAGCTCATATGGTATGAGCTCTAGCAAAATTCTAATAATCAATAGATTGCTTTAAAAGGAAAATCAGAGGCTTAATGCCGGTCGGGATTTAAAATAAGAGCTCTAAGTCACGAGGTCCTTCTAAATATTAATATTCATTAAGATCCGATCACCCACTCGTAAGTTAAAAATACCTCAATTTTTCTAATTTTTCCTCTCTTCAGCACCTCAGATGGTAGAATCGGGGAAAACGACTTTATCAAGTCAATTTGTGCAGCTTCCTGACACGCCTACCAGTTTTCATCGTCCTAGCACGTCCAGAAGCACCAAATTCGCCAAAGCACTTACCCCCCCCCCTAACTGCCCCATAGAGAGCGGATCCAGTCCGATTATGTCAATCACGTATCTACACCATTTATAAGCGTTTTACAAGATTTCTGTTTTCCCCCTCCAACTCCCCCCAATGTCAACAGATCTGGTCGTGATATGAAATAAGAGCTCAGAGACAGAAGTTCCTTCTAAATATCAAATTTCATTCAGATTTGGTTACCCGTTCTTGAGTTAAAAATACCTCAATTTTCTAATTTTTACAAATTAACAATCCCCAGCTCCCCCAAAGAGAACGGATCCGTTCCAATTATGTCATTCTCGTATCTATAACTTGTGCTCATTCTTCCCATCAAGTTTCATCCCGATCTATCCACTCTAAACGTTTTCCAAGATTTCTGTTTCCCCCCTCCAACCCTCTATGCCTCCAGATCCGATTTGAATTGAAAATGGAGAATCTGAGACATAATATTCTTCTATATATCAATTGTCATTAAGATCCGATCTCCCATCCGTAAGATACATCGATTTTCACGTTTTCCAAGAATTCCGGTTGACCCCTCCAACTCTCCTAAATGTCACCGGATCTGGTGAAGATTTAAAATGAGAGTTCTAAAGCACAAGATCCTTCAAAACATCAAATTTTATTAAGATGCCATCACCCGTTCGTAAGTTGAAATTACCTCATTTTTTCGGAATTCCTCCCCCCCCCCACTCCACCAAAGTAAGTGGATCCAGTTTAAATATTTCGGAACTCCTCCACCCCACCCCACCCCACCCCCACTCCACCAAAGTGGGTGGATCCGGTCTCGTTATGTCAGTCAAGTAACTTGGACTTGTGCTTATTCTTCCCACCAAGTTTTATCCTTATCTCTCCGCTTTAAGCCGTTTCCAAGATTTTCTTGTCCCCCTCCCGATGACACTGGATCCGACCAGGATTTAAAATAAGAGATCTGAGTTACAAGGTTCTTCTAAATATGAAATTGCCGTCTCTAAGATCCGATCACTCCTTCGTAAGTAAAAAATACCTCATTTTTTGGAATTATCCCTCCCCCCACCGAACTACACCAAAGAGAGCGGATCTGTTCCGGTTATGTCAACCACGTATCTATGGCTTGTGCTTATTTTTCCCACCAAGTTTCATCCTGATCCCTCCACTCTAAGCGTATTCCAAGATTTAAGGCCCCCCTAACTCCCCCCAATGTCACCAGATCCGGTCAGAATTTAAAATAAGAGCTCTGAGACACGATATCCTTCCAAAAAGCAAATTTCATTAAGATTCAATCACTCATTTGTAGGTTAAAAATACCTCATTTATTCTAACTTTTCATGGTTAATCCTGCCCCAGCTCCCCCAAAGAGAGCGGATCCGTTCCGGTTATGTCAATTACATATCTAGGACCTATGATTATTTTTCCTACCAAGTTTCATCCCAATACCTCCACTACACGTTTTCCATGATTTTAGGTCCCCCCCCCCTCCCCCACAACTCCCCCAATGTCACCGGATCCGGTCGGGATTTCAAATAAGAGCTCTGAGATATCCTTCTAAACATCAAATTTCATTAAGATCCGATCATTCCTTCGTAAGTTAAAAATAACTCATTTTTTTCTAATTTTTCATAATTAACCCCCTCCCCCAACTGCCCCAAAGAGAGCAGATCCGTTCCTGTTATGTCAATCACCTATCTAGGACTTGTGCTTATTTTTTCACCAAGTTTCATCCCAATCCCTCCAGTCTAAGCGTTTTTTGCCCCCCCCCTCCAACTCCCCCCAATGTCACCGGATCGGTTCGGGATTTAAAATAACAAATCTGAGACAAGATATCCTTCCAAAAATCAAATTTCATTAATATCCGATCACCCGTTCGTAAGTTAAAAATACTTCATTTTTTCAAATAACAAGAATGTTTGGACAGCACTTACATCTAAGGAACATTAAAGCATACACACTGGAAGAGTTGAAAGAGACTCTTGAGAGTCGTTTATTAGAAAAAGAAAAGGGCCAAGAGCAAACTTATGAAGTATCAGATGGAGCAATATTAGAAAAACTGACAAATGATGCCAAATCACACTTAGTAGATCATTTCTCTATACAACCACTTGACTCCTCAGTACCAAAAGACTTTATTGATGACTTTAAGAACAATAAAAACATTAAGAATGACCAATTTCAATTGAAAAGATTACATGGTTTAGGGGAGGGTCTTTTTCAAGAGGAATTGGATATCAAAGAGTTTCCTAATCTCTCCCCTTATGGCAAAAACCATATGCGGGACATGGCCCGTCAGTTTTTGATACGAATGGCAGACTACATCAAAGGGCGTCTTCTTATTAGACACCCACAGTTCCATCTAAACAAAAGCTATCTATTTCACTACTTTCAACATCAAGAGTTTACTTTTTTAACAGTGTTGCACATATGATTAGGCCTGTCAGGCCTAGTCAAAGTGCAAAAGATTTTCTGGATCGACTTCAACACAGAGATGGTGAAATGGAAACGTCAACTTTTTCAGTCCAGTCAAGAGTGAGAGGATCTCGTCAATATTTTCATGCTTTGGCGGGAAAAGTCAAGTCTATGATAGAGCAAGAAGGGCCACCAACGTTATTTATTACAGCCTCTTGTGCAGAATGGTATTCTCCAGAATTCATAAAGCACTTACATGACATCAACAGTCATGTGGTTGGCGTTGATAAAATGACACCAGCTGGATTAACAGCAATGGACCCTGTATCGGTGGCTATACATTTTCACAAGAAATGGAGGGCCATATTCAACAACCTTATCTGTGCAAAGTTGAATCCTGTCTTTGGTACAATCAAGGATTACTTTTGGCGTATTGAATACCAAACGAGAGGTGCACCACAAGTGTATTGCATTCTCTGGGTAGAAAATGCACCAGTCATTGGAAAATCATCACTGGATGAAGTTACAAGGTACATTGATAGCATTATCTCAGGCCAATTTCCTGATAAGCTGATGAGTTCAACCCTGCACTAACTTGTTGTCAATCACCAGATGCACTGCTGCAACAAATACTGCCAACGGAAATTCAAAAAAAAATTCAGGCAAATGGATTAGTTATTGCAAATTCGGCTTTCCTCGCCCTTCTAAAACACAAACTGAAGTCCATGATTTGATAGACTGTTTGGCTCATGGGACCAACCGCAAAAAAAAAACAATAAGGGAATATATGATATTGCTTGTAAAGATAAGGAGAGGTACAACAATGATTACAATCCCTCATTGTTATTGGCCAATTTGTCAAATGTTGATGTTCAATATATTGGTCATATCGGCTCCAAGTTGCCATACTATATAAAAGACTACATGACGAAAGGTGAGAAGTCAGAAATTGATGAGATATGGGAAGAAGTGAATAATGCGTACAAAAGTCTGGGCCCACGGTCAATGTCATTTCTATTAAACTCAGTTAAAACGCGTCAAGTTGGAGCAGTAGAGGCGGCAGATAGGCTTCTTGACACAAATTTGTTCAGTTTTTCAAGACAATTCAGATTTGTGGATTTATCCAGGGTGACAGAACTGAAAATGACACTGAAAACAATCAAGGAATTTGAAGTAATTGCAAGTAAGGATTCTCAAAGTTTGGATCTGTATGTTGCCCACTGGGTAGCTAATGTTTATCCAAACAGGTCAGAGCATATGGAACGCATGAGTCTATATGAGCTGTTGTCTTGGCATGAACACATACGATGGGGCAATGATGCAAAAATGTAACTGAAAACCGGTTCATTTTTTTAAGACGACGCACTCAAAACCATATATCATACAGCACAAAAAGGCCAATCCCTTGGAATCCGACGAGAAGAAAGAACCATACTACGGTATGCTGTTGAAATTGTTCAAGCCATGGAGAAATGAACACAATATTTCAGTTCATGACTTCATCAACTTTGAAACATATTCCATTGAAAGTGAAAAATATCCAGCCACGGTAGCCTATCATGAGAAACTGGTAAACAAAACCACATGCGATGCTGAATTGTAGACAAGAGTACGCCAGCGAGCCACGGAAATTCAGGCTAGTGAAATTAATGACTTAACTGATGGGCAACAGGAAATTGATGATCCAAATAACGATTTACAAAGATAGATTATTGATAGAGCAGCTGATGCTATGGAAGATTTAGTCAATGCGAATAGACAGCTACTAGAGTCAATCACAAGTGAAGAGTTGTCAAATGACTTCAATTCCCTTAATTTAGATCAGAAGAGAATTGTTGACAGAATTGTTGGCAACCTAAAAAATGGCAGCAATGATAGCAATGACAAGCCCGTCAGACTGATAGTGCCTGGCTTTGGGGGAACTGGGAAGTCACGAGTAATTAGTGTATTTAGAAGGTTTATTTGTTCAACAGAATGGAGTTGGACATATTATTCATCAGTCACAAACAGGTGCGCATATGTTTTACAGTGATTTCACATGGAATTAACCTTTTTAAATAACATATAAATTTTGGATTCCCTACACAAATATCAAAAATAATGGAGAAAATATGGACATTAAAATCAAAATTAAAAATTTTTTTAATTCACATGGAACTGCCACTTCAACCTCTAAAACTTTGTTCTCTGACACATTTCAAGTGTTTTAGTCTCTTCAAATGTTTTTTTTTTAACAGGCCTAAGTCAACAATTCTAAAGAAATTATAATTTTTTCAATGGGGAAGTTGTAAAGCATTGAATATAATGATGTATTATTTACACCACATTTACTCCTTTACATTTTTTGGGAGTTACAAATTCATGAACGGAAGTGTTTAACTCCATTCTGGCAAAGTTTGCTGAATTAAACTGATTTCTAGTTGTTTTGTAAACAGACCTCTATTTCTAGGGTGCAACTTTGATTTCGCTAACACAGGATGACTGCAATTCACTTAATAATGGCAAACTGAGGTCACATGTTGAGATATCCAGGGCCGAGAGGACTCAAACAGAATTTGGAAATCATGTTTTTAAATAGTGCATTATTGTCATTCTCTTCAGTGTACCTTAAAATATAAATATTGTTTTTTCTGTTTTTGTTTCTTAGCCTAAGAAAATAAAACCTATTCATTAAAATGTGTCTTACAAATTAACCAATGCGTTACTGTAGAATAGTTAATAATATTGTTTTATACTTCATTTTTTAACTTTCAAACATCTTACATATAGTTGAAACTAGTTTCAACACTTTCTGTACTATAAAAATGTTTCTTAAATTTAAACTTTAATAATGGTACTTTCAACTTTTTTCTATACTTTAAGTTATATTTAAATTAATTAAATTAAATTTAAACAACCCTTATGCTTCAGTAGTTCTTCCTAAAGAATTGGGAGAAAAGACAAACTTTAGCATTAAGACAGAGGTTTTGACTAGGGGACCCTCAGGTACATAGTAAAAACTTTAAGTTTTATACTGGGAGATTTCACATTGAGAGGTTTTTTTGGGGAGGTGGACTTCCCAGAGGAAACTTTACACGGGTGGTGTTGCCCTAATATATATATATATATATATATATATATATATATATATATATATATATATATATATATATATATATATATATATATATATATATATATATATATATATATATATGGAATAATTATAAAGTTTTAATTATTCAATAAATTATAAATTTTCTCAAGTTGCTATTACCCACTATTTTAAACTGAACACTACCATTCTTTATTTTCTAATAATATTATCATCAATGTTAAGTTATCCTTTTCTTATTGGGATTTTAGACAAAATTTTATGTGATCCTAGGTAGCCGAGTCAAGGTTATTAGATATTACAATTCTTTAATTGGTCCTTTTCCCAAACTACTTTTATACATTTTGTAAATAATTTGTCTGCTTTTAAATGTAATAATTTGTCTGACAACAGTTAAAAATATTCTTTTTCAATATATTATTTTGTTACAATCTCCAATTTATCAAACAGTTTGTGGTAACAAACTGTAGTAAGGAGCGACTCGACTCAATAGTAACCAAAACTAAAAAAAAATGCAATTTTGATACCAATAGTTACATCAAAAGAATCGCATTTTAAGACTGATTTTAAATATGTAAGATTCATCAAGTTTAATCTTACCCATCAAAAGTTACGAGCCTGAGAAAATGTGCCTTATTTTAGAAAATAGGGGGAAACACCCCCTAAAAGTAATAGAATCTTAAAGAAAATAACACCATCAGATTCAGCATATCAAAGAGCCCTACTGTGGAAGTTTCAAGCTCCTATCTACAGAAATGTGGAATTTTGTATTTTTTGCCAGAAGACAGATCACAGATGGGTCTTTGTTTGTTTTTGTTTTTTCCCAGGGGTGATTGATTGTATCAATCCAACAGTCCTAGAATGTCACAAAAGGGCTCATTCTAACGGAAATTAATAGTTATAGTGGCCTTTTTAAGTGACCAAAAACATTTGAGAGCACCTAAGACCCATCCCAAAAAAATTTTTTCCCAAAGTTACTGGATCAAAATTTTGAGACAGCCATTCTGTTCAGCTTAGTCAAAAACTTAATAACTTTGTCTTTGGGGACAACTTGATCCCCCACAGTCCCCAAGGGAGGGGCTGCAAGTTATAAACTTTGATCATTGTTTATATATAGTAATGGTTATTATGAAGTGTACAGACGTTTTCAGGGGGACTTTTTTACATTGAGGTGGAGGTGAGTTGGGGGATGGGGTTACGTGGGAGGAACTATCCATGGAGGAATTTATTAAGAGGGAAGATTTATCAATTTCCATGAGGGGGGTGTACAATTTTCTAGCATTATTTAAAAAACCAATGAGAAAATAAATACATTTTTTTCAACTGGAAGTAATGAGTGGCATTAAAACTAAAAACGAAAATGAAATATTATGTATATAAGGGGGTTCGTCACCTCCACAAAACCTTGCTCTTTACGCTAAAGTATTTTAGTAATTTTAACTATTTATTCTATGGCCTCTGTGATTAAAGTGTCATTCTTAAAGATTTGGGACAAAATTCAAGCTTTAGTGTAAAGAGTGACGTATAGAGAAAATTAAAATTTTGTTTTATTTATTCATGTGCGGTGAGCCAAAATCAAAACATGCATTAATTCAAAATCGTTCAGAAATTAAATAAAAAAAAGAGTTTTTTTAACTTCAACTAAGGAGTGACATTAAAACTCAAAACAAACAAATTATTCTGTATATGAAAGGGGTTGTTCCCTCTTCAACACCTTGCTCTTTACACAAAAGTTTTTTATTTGTTGTTTTAAAAAGCAGTGTTGACAAAGAGTCAAACTTTAGCATAAAGAGCAGGCGTTGAGGAGGGGACAACCTCTTTCATATCAAAATAATTTGTGTTTGTTTTAAGTTTTAATGTTGTTCCATACTTGCAGTTAAAAAAAAAATTGTTTTCTTATTTAATTTTAAACATGAAGGGGTGCAATTTCAGTTTTTCTTGAAAAATTAAGATATGTGAATCAAAACCTTAGTTGGTGCCAATTTCTCAAATTCTCAAGCTTGTTCAAGGTAGAATGCCTACATGAGGATATTCAGACATGCATTCAACATTCAAATGTACTACACAATGACTTTAAAATCAGATACAAAGATATTCTGATGGTGGAAATACCACCATAAACAAGTAGATATATAGATGCATGTTGTTAAAAGAGCATATCAGCTATATCCTAGGACCAGCTTAGAGTATTAAGTTGAATCTTTCAATGTATGCTGAGGGGGATATTAAACCAACAAAGAAACTATATGCAAACTACCACTAAAACTTCTGCCACTACTATAACTAATACTATTACTAAAGTTAAGCATATTAAGAAAATATTTTCAGGAAATATCTAGGGTTACATTGAGTTGAACTGAAATATGTGTGTGCAGGCTGTCAAAAGGATGAATCAGTACTACCTTAATAATGGCTTAAAGTATAAGGTTGAATAATTCAGGGTATATGGAAGTTTAAGTTAAACTAATAAAAATGCCTTATTGGTATACTATTACAACTAATAGTAATAGACTATTGCCATTAGTACTATTATTATTAGGCTAGTGGTATTAATGTGAAGCTTTCAGAGCCTGTTCAGGATGATGTATTGTGTAGATGCACCCAGGTTGACAGAATACCATAGATACAATGCTTTAGGAACAGAACATGGTATTAAGTTTTATTTTTCAGGGAAGATTGAGAAAGCATAAAGCCAAATCAGTGGAAACAATGTAAGTCCAGATTTTCCAAAGGGAGGGTATTATTAAAAACTGTGGAAACAGTGTTGAATCTCTTAAAATCTCTTATTTTAAAACTCAAACTAATGGCATAAAATACAAAGTCTTCAAAAAGTATTGTAAATGTATAATATCAGAGGAAATGCTATAGTGTTGCCTAAAGTAATGAGGTGTAATGCTATTAATTTTTTGGAATTGTTAAAGACTTAAATATCTACATGTTTTAGGCCCCAAAGGACCTCATTGAAGACAAAGAAATAAAAGAAAAAAAATGGGGATTCCCCTCAATAGGAACATGAAAGAGGGTACAAAAATGTTTAGATTGGGGGCACTGGCTTGGTAAAGAAAAGGGAATTTTTTTTTTTTTGCAAATATTTCTTTTGTCTGCTTTAACATTGTCCAAAAAAGCCATGCAAACTCTTTCCTTTGAACAGATTGGAACACAAAATTATTGTCCTTTGCCAAATGAGCAAAATATAGAAGGCAAATTTTATGTTGAGGGAATGGTCCCTATAAAATTAATGGAACCAAAGCCTTTACTTCAATTTGCTTATAACTTTCTAGGACTTATGAATGAGCTAAAGAGGTAAGACCATCTTGTTGGGAGGGGAAACTGTTGGGAGAAGAAAAAGCCAAAAATTTGTCCTTGATCTATCAGATATTTGTAGCTAAAAGTCCCTGGGCCAAGGGGGAATGATAAGGCTTATGTACAATTGCGGTTCTTGAGAAGGAAACATTGTAAGAAAACAGTTCTTAGGCCTACTTCAAATATGCAATAAAGTGTAAAAAGCATATTTTGAACCTGCTTTGACAAGTATTTACCCTAACCTCTCATTCCATCCCTTAATGGTGAATATACAGCCCAATGTATACATTTCCTTTGTGTTTTTTTATTTCATCTGCATTGATTGAATTAAGTTGAAAACAAGTGTGATGCATGGCATCATGCAGCATTGATTCAATGCTGATTTATGCTAGAAAAAAGCACAAAATCCATGGGAAATACACAATTTGGGATTTATATTTGAAAATTAGAAGGGGGAGAGGGCAATGTCCTGGAAGCAGTTTCAAAATGCACTAACCACAAATGTTCTATATATTATGATAATTAGAATTGTTTTCTTACAATTTTCCCTTCTCAAGGGCCCCAGCTGTACATTATAACCAAAAAATTGTTTCTTAAATACTTATTAGCATATTTACAGGGTCCATTAGACCCTGGGTTCAATCCTCAATGTTTCATTCACCTAACTGAACTACTTTATTAGATAGCATGAAGCCTCTAAACCAGAGCTGCCTAACTCATTCTTAGGGTTGGACCTACATATTGAAGAAATTCCTAAATCTGGACAACCAACCTGTTGTTGTTGTTTGGGGTTTGATGCATTTGACCAATGTGTCAAATGCATTTGTATTACTCAGTTGTTCTGTGGCTTCTATAGTCACTAGCTTGCTTGGGTGTCACTTCAGTCAGTATTCACTGAACCAGAACAGTATTACTTGACTTGCTACTGGAGGGGGGTTATTTGCCTGCAGCAACTGCCTGCATTGAAATTGGGATTCAGAAAACTGCAGCTATGCATCATCAAACAGCAATTGAAATACATATACAACACAATTCTAATAAATAATACAATTTTACACATTAAAACCAGTCTAATACAACCAAATATAAAAATTTAACCAAATAAAATAAATCTTAAATGATAAATAGGATAACTCATAAATCGACTGTTAAATAGGTGGAAAAATTAACTTATAGTGAATGAACCAAACCAGTAGTCTTAACAAATTTACCTAAAGGTTTGTGCTTAGTTGCCTACCCAAGGAGGAGACGTGTGGTGTCCCAAAACAAAATGCAATAAATGCCTTCTCACATCAAATTCTTACTACATTCTACTCTTTTTCATATTTTTACAGATAAAGATGATGTGAATTATGTCTTCATATGCTCCACATGTGTTGCAGTTGGGGAGCGGGGCCATTTTTTATTGGAATAGAGTTAAATTTTTTGGAGTTCTATTCTTTTGGTTGAATCCCCAGATATTTAATTGGAGCTCTGGAAGGGAGCTAGACATTGGTATGTGAGGGAGCTAACCTGGGTCTCTGTATCTTATTACTACTGCCTTCTGGGCTAGGTATAGCCTCCTTTCATTACATATTTTTCAACTTTGCCAGGGCTTCTGGTTTGTGGAGGGGCATTACTGGTTGTAGGGCTTGATTTAACTCTGTTTAGGTTTTCTGCAATGTTGGCCAGGCTGAGGGCAGCATTTTCAAGACCAACTGGGAGTATCTCTGAGACTAGTTTGCAAAGTGATGTTATTATCTGGGTTAGATCAGAGATCTGTCCAGCCACACCTTCAAACATAGTCATATAATTCTTGTTTAGGTCCTCATCTGGATGGTGGTTAGGTGCCAAAGGAGGGAACGAGTCTTTATGGGCCATAGGGACATGCTTTGTTTGTGTTGGAAGTCCCTTCTTCAAGGCCTTAGCAGCAGTTCTCATGGGGACATTATTGGTAAAAGAATAGTTTACAATAGCTTTCTTTTCCATGAAAACTGGGCACTCCCTGGTATTAGCAGCATGGTTGCCACTGTAGTTTGGGCACTTGAGAACCTGATCTTGTTTTACTGTTTTGGATTGGGGACATTCATTATGTGTGTGTTGACCAATACATAGTAGGCTTCTTCTGCCTCTGCAACTATTTGAAGTCATGTGGCCAAAATCTTGGCAATTGAAGCTCTGTATTGCTTGGAGAATAAACTGCTTAACTATATACCTTGCACCCTAAACAGAGATTTTCAGAGGGAACTGAAGATCCAGATTGAAGGTGCAAACCAAAGGGATAACTGATGGGTTTTGGTTTTTAAAGGCCAATGTTGCTTGTTCTATTCTATTGCTGACTTGGATCTCCTTGACAAAATAATCCTGATTGGTGACCTCCTCAGATTGGATAAAAACATTACCTTTTCTATTTCTGATTGAAGCTGGGTTGGAACTAAGACTAAGCACAAACTTTACTTTACATCCACTTACTGCTATATTTGTAATAGAAAGTATAGCAGTAGCTACTGATTGGTTTGCAGCTATTATGATAATAGAGCCATCTGGTCCAAGTCTTTCTAGCATTGACCCATAATGGCCCCTGCACTCATGATTTTGGAGGTGTTCAAACAGTTTTCTTGCAATAACTGTTCTGCTACTTAATTTCAAAGACCTACTGGTGTCATTTAGACCTTCAACTCCTAACACCAAAATCCTAATACTAGAGTTATATGGGTCAGGGGATGCAGGACTACTGATTATCCTGTCAGTCATCACAAATTTTGGAAAAAAAAAGAAATAAAAAAATAAAAAAGAAAGATGCAAAGAGTTAAAAGTAATTGGGTAGAACAACAAAACCAAATCACAAACAGAAGTCAAATGTCAAATAAATAAAACAAATAAACTACAAGCAGAGGGGGGCCCTCAGTCAATAATAAATTAAGCAAACAAAATAAATCAAAAGAAGGCACAGAACTAAAATTCAAAGCAGGGTAAAAAGGGGATTGATAAACACTCTCAAGCAATTTGGTAGATGCAGGAGTCTGGGAAAATTTGCATCAGGCACAATATCAGTCAAAGCAAGCCAAAGGCCGAAAATGCACAACAGAACGAGTATACTGGCGTCAGGGACCCTTGGTATTTACTCAACAAACCGTGGCACAGAGCTACCCCTACTTGGGAATAACAATTTCGAAATTAATTAATATTAATTTGCTTGTGAAAGTCGCGTGGTGTTGTAATTATTCAGCAAGATTTGTATCAGAAATTCAAACTTAGCATCCAACCAACCTTTTGACATATTTCTCTTGTTTGTTGTTGTTAGATGTTTAATATGGTGAAGAAGGCGCTGCTACGTTGAAAGTGAAATTCCCTTAAGTGCCAGTGTTACCACATGTAAGAGAAGCCCACCAGTCAAAATGGCACCAAAAAAGAGACAGCGAGAGAGCACGAGAAAAGAGCAGGATAAGTGCCCAGAATGTGAAAAAAGCCTGGACAAGAACTCAAAAGCCGTAAATTGTGATAATAACCCCAATTGATTATGTATCGAGTGCCAAGGATTAAGCAATGAACAGTACGTCCTGCTAAGGAAAATGAATCTTACTATGAGCTGTGAATGGAGCTAACCCCGGTGCATCTTAAACAAACCTGTTCGCGAAGCAGACATCCGAACCAAGGCTATTGAATCTTTCAAAACAGAAGTACGTGAGAATATTGCTAGCACAACGTAAACTGTCAACAAGGGCCTCAAAGAGATCCACGAGGAACTTGCCAAGAAATGCTATGTTAGCGAGGTAAAAGCGATTGTTAACTAGGCAATCACTGCACAAGTGACAGAACTCGCACCAGATGCACTAAAATAACACATACGCCGCACAGTCAGAAGCGAGCAAGACAGATGAAGACGCAAACTCAACATTGTCGGATTTGGGATTCCGATCCAAGCAAGTGACGAACACTTCCTTGACAAATATTTCCAGGACACCTACAAAATAGCGACCAAAGTTTTTCACCGTGAAGAGACTACCAGCCTCGACCCCCACGATTGGGCAGCCGCAGCGACACCCACCAGTCCTATTCACGGTAGCCAAATTTACTGAAAAGAAGCTTTTCCTGGATGTATCCTACCAGCGCAAAGAGACGATTCGATTCTATGGTGACAGCGCCAAAGAAGATCACAACGCCAGAAAAACCCTGTTGTAGGAGATGAAGAAGAGACAGGCGAAGGGAGAAACAGACCTGAAGATTAGAAAAGGAGAAATCACAAAAAAAGGGCAAACTCGAGCAATTTCGAAGGCAAGCTGCTCGAGTATGGAAGAATAGCCACTACCTCCTACCGTCTCGCACCCCTGTAAATAGACTATGTCAGAGTGATAATAACGATGTAACAGTAAACTTGTGTGAAAGTAAAAATAGTGAATTAACAGTTTCGTCCCCATGACCCTCTACATTGTCCCTCAATAGCAGCCCCGTGCACTTCAGCTGTAATTCAACCACTTCAACTGTAAGTTAGAACAATAGTGTGCATAACCGAATGTCGCCCAGACACATCCGAAAACCTGTGAACATTATGACAGAAAATGTCGATGTTATCACCAACAAGATGCAAGAACTGGCAACAGTGCTCGAACTAAGTCACATAGATATTGCAACTTTGACAGAAATTTACCCTAAGAATTCCAGACTTCAACTGACAGAAGACTCAATCTGCCCCAATGGATACAACCTCTTCAGCAATCTGTCTGATCGAAACTACAGAAGAGGAGTTGCTGTTCTAGCTTCCAAGGAATCCCAGGTAAAAGAAATTTCTGTTCCGAATTTTTACTTACCCTGGATTGAAGCCATTTGGGTATACCTGCCCCTACCCAATGAAATGTTCGTCCTAAGTTCAATTTACAAGAGCCCCAATAGTCCATGCCAGCTGTCCTCTAAAAGAGCAATTGCTGAAATGACGCAATTCATACTATGCAACTTTTCAAAGGCAACTTTGCTCATGACAGGGGACTTCCACCTCCCAGGCGTGTCGTAGATAGATGGCCAAGATATGACCAGGTCGAGCCTTGAACAAAACCTACTAATTCAAGTCCTTGCTGATAGTTTTCTGTACCAAACAATAACCGAGTCGACAAGAATGCGTCCGGGACAAAGTCCTTCAACACTCGACGTGGTCATAACCAATGACCCGGAAAAGGTGATCAAGACAGAGACTCTCAGTCCAATTGGTTTCAGTTACCACATGCCAGTCCTTTCATCTATGCAAGTCAATTCCAAACCATCAAAATATCCTAAGCAATCCCTTACTAATTGCAAGATGATGGTGAAAGAGCTGATAGATGCCAATCTGGAAACTCTGATCTCAGATGATGTGGAAGCTTCATGGGTAACCCTAAAAAATACCTTACTAGAGAGCCAAGCCCAACACACCAGCGTGAAATGGAAAAAGAAACTGAAAACTCTACCTTTCTTCACCCAAAAAATCAAGAAACTATGCAATAGGAAGAAAAAACTTTGGGAGAAGTTCGTGAAACAAAAAACGATAACAGAATATGAGAAGTACAAAACCGCCAGGAACCTCCTCCGAAAAGAAACGCGGAAACTCATTGCAAACTAAGAAGAACATATGGCCAAAAATGTCAAGGAAAACCCTAAGATATTCTGAAAACATATCTCCCTGCGTAAACCAGGCAGACACTCAGTACCAGACCCGGAAAATAACAGCTCAGTTTCTTCCTGCGCCTCCGAAAAAGCTAACCTTTTGAATCAGCAGTTCGCGTCAGTGTTTTCTAAGAATGGCCCCCAATCAATCCTCCCACCAGAAGAACAGGCTCACGCTCAATTTCCAATGTTACACTCACCAGTCACACTCGAAGAAGTAACCAAACTGCTTAAGGAGCTTTATGCCAACAAAACGACTGGACATGATGGTCTGAGTCCATGACTGCTGAAGGAACTAAGCCCTGCCTTATCAGAACCCCTGGTAAAATTATTTAACTTGTTGCTAACACAAGGAAGCTTCCAAGGGATGGGAAGAAAGCAATAGTCATCCCAATTCATAAGAAGGGTAGCAAAACTTCAGCAGCAAACTATAGACCTATCAGCCTTACCTGTGTGGTATGCATGGTCAAGGAGAGAATTGTCAACAAACACATCATGAACCATCTTGAGGCTAACTCACTCATCAGCAGCAGCCAGCATGGTTTTTGTTCTAAGAGATCGGTGGATATAAACCTTCTTGAGTCTTACAGTCTTGTAACTGACCTATTAGAGAAAGGAGTATCAGTGGATATACTCCTGCTTGATCTAGCCAAAGCTTTCGACAAAGTTTGTCACCGCTACCCCATTCACAGGCGACGTACCCTATCTCTTCGTCCACAAGTGATCAGTTGGATCGAGGATTTTCTGAGGGACAGAACACAGCAAGTGAAAGTGACCACAGGACCAAACAGTCAAGCTCTCTCTGATGAAGTCAAATTCACCAGCAGGGTCCCCCAGGGCAGTGTCCTGGGCCTTACCCTGTTCAATATATACATAATTGAGCTAGCCCTTATAACCAGTAACAAAACCACTCTTTATGTGGACGATTCAAAACTCATAGGTCCTGCCAACACCCCTTCTACCCTCCAATCCCTCCAAACTGATCTCAACCACACGTGCTCCAGGTTCAAAAGATGGTTGCTGGAATTCAACACTGAAAAATTCAAGATCATATACTTTGGACACAACAACCACAAGCAACAGTACCTTATGACCCAATACCCTGGGATTCACCAGATACCGGAGCATGTTCAGGAGGAGAGAGACCTTGGAGTGTATGTGGACTCCCATTTAAATTTCAGCTCCCACTCACAGAAGATCTCAGCCCATGCTAGCAGAGCCCTAGGCATCATTAAACACAGCATTACCAGCAGAAGTAGAGAAGTAATCACCAAGCTCTACAAGGGACTATAAGACCGAGATTGGAGGTGGGGACCATCCTGGCCACCCCTCGATTCAAAAAGGACAAGGTAGTTCTTGAGCAAATCCAACGAAGGGCCACTAAGCTGATTGCCGGTATGGAAAACAAGCCCTGTAGTGAACGGCTGAGGGAGCTCAACATCCCCTCTTTAGTCTACAGGTGGAAACGCGTAATGTAATGGTAATGTAAACAATACCATGATCCACTGAATAGTCAAAGTAGAATGCATCACTCTTACCAACAGAGATTTAACTATTGGTAGCACGACACAAATCAGTCATACGACCATATTCCTTGTATTTTAGGGTAAGATGCGGATATATATTAGAGTTAACTGATTTTGTCCATTCCTCTTCCTTACAATACAGTGGCCAATTAGTTATTTTGACTTTTATATCATAAGTACTATCTTTCTCAGAATATCGCAAGTATTTTCAAGAATAAAATCATCAGGAGCAACTTCATTCTTTCTATCGAATTTGACGGTGGGAGGGGGGGGATTTTTGTCCAAAAATCACGTTTTTCATTCAAACCATCTCAGAGGGTTCAGAGACGTTGGATATGAATGTCCAATAGGCATTGTGAACGTCTTCATCGGCAATCCAAGAATCACAATCAGAGTTGTATCCTAGCCAGTGAACAAGCAACTGTATCTAACCCTTACGAGTTTGACTCTTTAATATCGTTTCAATCTGATACATTCCATTGTTTTTAACTTTTTGCAAGTTATACTCGTGAAATCCGCCAAAAACCTCTTTTTCTTTCATATCATGTAGATAATACGTGTCAGGAATAATTTCTAAGACCTTGACACTTTAAAAAGTTCAGTAGACCACAAGTAATCCCTCTTTTCAAAAATACTACTCGTTTTATTGATTTGAACTGTATGACCAACATTAAATTTCTACCTTTGCTTCAATTGCCCAGCCCCCTCATTGAAACAATGTTGAAGAAAAATCTCAAATGTTCTGTTACCGTCAAAAGCCTCAAGAGGAGTATGAATGGAAAGGGATTGATGAAGGCGTTGATTATAAACTAACATAATTTTATCTAAATCTTTAATAGAAGTACCAGCATTTTTCAATATAGAAGATCTCAAGATTAAATTTCGAAGTGCTATCAATCGCTCAGCCAATACAACCTTTATTGGACTATAACTATGATGGAGTGTTGTATTATATTTCAATAAAACCTTTTATACGTGTGGATTTGATTTCGTTCGAGTTACGTTCAATTTATAGGCATCTTGCTTGACGAAAATCTTTCCTTCAAGCATCATATTGAGATGATTAAAATGAAAGTATCCAGGAGTCTCGGAATCCTTAGAATGCTCAAACACATATTTCCAGAATCAATTATTAGAATCTGGTTCTGCAGTCTAGTTCAGTCTTATGTTTCATATTGTTCTGTTATTTGGATGTCAACTTTTCCATCGTCTCTGAAGCCACTTTCAAAACTTTATGATAAGGCAAGGACTCTTATTCAGGAAACTAACAGATCTTCATTCAAACCCTTGCTTGATAATCACTATTTTCTTTCTTGTTCTTCTTTCATATTTTATTTTACAGCTGCACTGTGTAATAATATATTTTTTGTTCCTGATCAATCGATTTATCATCCCCGCACTTCGAAAAATTTACAGATTCTTCACGACCATCAGTGAGGTCTGACTTCAACCCTCTAACAACTTGCAACAGGACCTGGATCCAGAGTTTGCAAGAAGCTGCAACTCGTTTGGAATGTTCAAAAATTATGTTAGAGATTTTCTAGCTGGTAAATAATTTTTTTTCTGGTTTCCCTTAGAGTTGATGTCTCTGAATTAAGTTGGATATTTAATTGAGTTCGTGAAATCATGTGCTACCCCCTGCCTAGTTTGTCATTTCTTGTCACTCCCTAGGTAGTCATTTCCGTGGATTATTAAAACTGGTGACTCAATTTTTGGATTTTGTTTTTATTTATTTGTGTTGGTATTTTTGTCTCGCTTATTCTTTCCCAGCCATTGAGCTTTATGAGGAGATGGTCTTGGAGTAATTTTTTGCTTAGATTTTTGCAAGATTCTTCACGACCATCAGTGAGGTCTGACTTCAACCCTCTGACAACTTGCAACAGGATCTGGATCCAGAGTTTGCAAGAAGCTGCAACTCGTTTGGAATGTTCAAAAATTATGTTAGAGATTTTTTAGCTGGTAAATAATTTTTTTTCTGGTTTCCCTTAGAGTTGATGTCTCTGAATTAAGTTGGATATTTAATTGAGTTTGTGAAATCATGTGCTACCCCCTGCCTAGTTTGTCATTTCTTGTCACTCCCTAGGTAGTCATTTCCGTGGATCATTAAAGTTGGTGACTCAATTTTTTGGATTTTGTTTTTATTTATTTGTGTTGGTATTTTTGTCTCCCCTATTTTTTCCCAGCCATTGAGCTTTATGAGGAGATTGTCTTGGAGTAATTTTTTGCTTAAGAAATTTACTTTTAGATAAAAAACTCAGACCTGAGGGTTAGCAAATTCACTACCCCATTCTGTTTGAATATTTCTACAAGAATCTTGTTCGAAGGTAGATTCAAGGGCTCTAGTATCTTCATCACTTTTCATTGAACGCGATGGAAGGGCATATTCATAGTGATTTATATTAAAACACTGATTGCAAGTAAAAATGGATAGATAGCTAGATAAATTTATTGCACACTCGAACAAGAGCCAAGAGCACACAATTGCACACAAGAGCCAAGAGCTCATATGGCATGAGCTCGAGCAAAATTCTATGAATCAACAGATTCATTAAAAAGCAAAATCAGAGGTTTAGTACCATAGGGGATTTAAGATAAGAGTTCTGAGACATGAGGTCCTTATAAATATCGGAATTCAATAAGAACCGATCAACGATTCGTAATACCGTCCTGGCTGAGCGGCTGTTGCGCTGGCATGGGATTTCATTGTCCAAGGGCCACGGGTTCAATCCCAGTTATTTAGTATGGGACAGGGGTCAGTGATGTTACTCTGTAAGCTCAGCCAGAGTCGACCCAGCTCTAAATGGGTACCTGGAGAAATATGGGGAAGGTAGGCAGGAAGGGTGTGTGAAAGCACAGGATAGTTGGCCCCCAACCCCCCATTGCACTTTCTGGCTGAAGGGCCATGAAACGGAGATCAGCACCGCTGGTTTGGACTTTAAGGGTCTAGTGCCGTCTTACTACTTACTACTTACCCATTCGTAAGTTAAAAATAGCTCATTTTTTCTAATTTTTCAGAATTAACCCCCCTCCCAACTACCCCAAAGAAAGCGGATCCGTTCCGGTTATGTCAATCATGTATCTAGGACTTTTGTTTATTTTTCCCACCATGTTTCATCCCGATACCTCCACTCTAAGTGTTTCCAAATTTTAGGTTTCCCCTCCCAACTGCCCCCCCCAATGTCACCAGATCAGGTCTGGATTTAAAATAAGAGCTCTGAGACACGATATCCTTCTAAATACAAAATTTCATTGAGATCCGATCACCAGTTCGTAAGTTAAAAATACCTCATTTTTTCAAATTTTTCAGAATTACCCCCCCCCCCAACTACCCCAAAGAGAGCAGATCCGTTCCAGTTATGTCAATCATGTATTTAGGACTTGTGCTTATTTTTTTCCATCAAGATTCATCCCAATCCCTCCACTCTAAGTGTTTTCCAAGATTTTAGGTTTCCCCCTCCCAACTCCCGCCAATGTCACCAGATCCGGTTGGGATTTATAATAATAGGTTTGAGACATAATATCCTTCCACACATCAAATTTCATTAAGACCTGATCAACCGTTCGTAACTTAAAAATACATCAATTTTTCTATTTTTTCCGAATTAACGGTCCCCTCACTCCCCCGTAGATGGTCAAATCGGGTAACGATTATTTCTATTTTAATCTGGTCCGCTTTCTTATACGCCTGCCAAATTTCATCGTCCTAGCTTACCATGAAGTGCCTAAAGTAGCAAAACCGTGACCGACAGACCGACAGAATTTGCGATTGCTATATGTCACTTGGTTAATACAAAGTAACATATATGGGGAAATATGGAGAAGGTAAGCAGGAAGGGTGTGTAAAAGCACAGGATAGTTGGCCCCCTACCCCCCATTGCACTTTCTGGCTGAAGGGCCATGAAACGGAGATCAGCACCGCTGGTTTGGACCCTAAGGGTCTAATGCCGTCTTACTACTTACTACTTACCCATTCGTAAGTTAAAAATACCTCATTTCTTTTAATTTATCCACTAACTTCAGCATCCCTGATGGTGAAATCGGGGAAAACGACTTTATCAAGTCAATTTGTGCAGGTCCCTCACACACTTACCAATTTTCATCATCCTAGCACGTCCAGAAGCACCAAACTTGCCAAAGCACTGGCCCCCCTAAATTCCCCAAAGAGAGCGGGTCCAGTCTGGTTAAGTCTTTATCACATCTACGACATTTGCTAATTCTATCCATCAAGTTCCATCCCGATCTATCCACTCTATGTTTTCCAAGATTTCCAGTTTCCCCTTCCAACTGCCCCCTATATCACCACATCTGGTCGGGATTTAAAATTAGATCTCTGAGACATGAGTTCCTTCTAAATATCAAATTTAATTTTGATCTGGCCAAGCGTTTGTGAGTTAAAAATACCTTAGTCTTTCAAATTTTTCTCAATTAACACCCCCCCCCCCCTCTCAACAACCCCAAAAGAGAGTATATTCAGTCCGCTTATGTCAATCACGTATCCAGAACTTGTGCTTATTCTTCCCATCAAGTTTTATCCCAACCTCTAAACTCTAAGCGTTTCCCAAGATTTCCCATTTCCCCCTCCAACTCCCCTCAATATCACCGGATACGGTCAGTATTTAAAATAAGAGCTCTGGGACACGAGGTTCTTCTAAATATCATATTTCAGTAAGATCCAATAAACCATTCGTGAGTTAAAAATATTTCATTTTTTTCAGTTTTTCCTCTCCATCCAGCCTCTCAGATGGTCGAATCGGGAAAACGACTGTTATCAAGGCAATCTGTATAGGTCCCTGACACGCCAACCTGTATTCAGCGTTGTAGCACGTCCAGAAGCACCGAACTCGCCAACACACTGGAAATCGCCCCAACTCCCCCATAGAGAGTGGATCAGGTCCAGTTATGTCAATCACGTATCTAGAGCTCGTACTTATACTTCCCATCAAGTTTATCCCGATCTCTCCACTCTAACGTTTTCCAAGATTTTCGGTTTCCAAGATTTCTGTTTTCCCTTCCATCCCCCTATGTCCCAAAATCCAATTCAAATTCAAAATGGAGCGTTTGAAGCATAAGATTTTTCTTCATATCAATGTATATATAAAGTTTCATCAAGACCTGATCACCCATTTGTAAGATAAAGATACCTCAATGTTCACGTTTTCCATGATTTCTGGTTTCCCCCTCTAACTCCCACCAGTGTCACCGGATCTGGTCGGGATTTGAAATTAGAGCACTGAAGCACAAACTCCTTCTAATATTAAATTTCATCCAGATCTGATCTCTTGTTCATAAGTTAAACATACCTGTTTTTCCAATTTTTCCAAATTAGCAGCCTTCCCCCCAACTTCCCCTAAAGAAACTGGATCCGTTTCGGTTATGTCAATCATGGATATAAGACTTGTTCTTATTTTTCCCACCAAGTTTCATCCTTATCTCTCCACTCTAAGCGTTTTTAAATAACTCTGGTCCCCCTCTAACCCCCCTAATGACACTGGATCCGATCGGAATTTCAAATAAGCGATATGAGTTTCGAGGTCCTTCTAAATATCAAGTTTTATTAAGATCCGATGACTCCTTCGTAAGTTAAAAATACCTCCTTTTTTCTAATTTTTCAGAATTAACCCCCCCCCCCCAAACTCCCCCAAAGAGAGTGGATCCGTTCCAGTTATATCAATCACATATCTAGGATTTGTGCTTATTTTTTCCACCAAGTTTCATCCTGATCCCTCTACTAAGCGTTTTCCAAATTTCAACCTTCCCCATCAAACTCCCCCAATCCACCGGACTCGGTTGGGATTTAAGATAAGATCTATGAGACACGAAATTCTTCTAAACATCAAATTTTATTAATATCAGATTAACCGTTCGTAAGTCAAAAATATCTTTTTTTTCGATTTTTTCTGAATTAACCGTCCCCAACTCCCAGATGGTCGAATTGGGGAACCGACTATTTCTAGATTTAACTGGTCTGATCCCTGATACGCCTGCCAAATTTAATCCTTCTGGCTTATCTGGAAGTGGCCAAACTACCAAAACCAGGAAAGACAAACAGACCGACAGACAGACCAACAGACCGACACAAATTGCGATCGCTATATGTCACTTGGTAAATACCAAGTGCCATAAAAATGGTACAAGACCATTAACGGAGTAAATAAATTAACAAAAGGGAACAAAAACTTAGGTATACTTGAACAGACTTTTGTGACGTCTTTGAATCTCGTCTAGACTCAAAAAGATCTGTTTGAAATATATACAATGGAAAAAAGGCTTCAGTTTTTGGATAAACAAACCGCAAAGTCTATGATTTCGATGAAGAGTGTATCTGGGTTCGTTCTTTGAATATTTTGTCGCTAATTTCTTTTCCATTCCAATGATTAGACCAAGGGTGGTGGGGGAACTTAAACTTTGCACTTCGCCAGTGTTTTCATAAACACTTTTCAAAACTTGAGCCATTTTGAACGCAAACCCAGAGTGAAGCATCCACTACCCTTTTCCATACTGACAGGCGATGTGCTGATATGACGACGCCTTCGTTTGATACCTCTTAAATCATCACCCCCCCCCCCCTTGGCATGCTAGTATTTTCCAAAAATGATTAAAAAACTTCTTTTGATATTCCTCCATATTACCTTAATCGATTTAAAATGTGTTTCATCCCTGTAAAAATTTTTGGTAAGTTTCATGACTAAAAATTTATACAAATGACTATCAATGATTTAGGTCTTTTATGATTTGCAATTAAATCTGATACCAAATAAATTAAACTATAAGTCTTCCTTGGATTATTAACATCACTCTTTTTGTCATCAATTTTTACATGTTTACTTTCAGCGAGATAGGTCAAGTGTCTTTTACTTTCCTCACGACAGGAATGAAGCATTAGGTCTACAACACTTGATAAAGCTTGTCTTTTACTTTACTCCCGACAAGAATGAGACATTAGGTCTAAAACACTTTATTAAACTTTAGACGAATCTTCTCCTTGTGTTAGTGGTGGTGGTCGTGGAGGTGAGTAGTGAGGTTAATCAATGATATTTACTTTTAGCGGTCTTTCCCGGCAGAGTTCATGCTGATTGACACATCGAAGAGTATTTACAATCAAAATTAATTTTTCATCGTCCGTAATTGCCTCACTGTCAATAAATTTATCAATATTATCTCTAAAGTGCTCTTTTTGGTGAAAGAGCGAGTTCTATTGACGCTAGTTTGTAAGGTTTAACTATTTTCTAGAGAATAGTGTTTACAAGCACCGCCATTATTGGCAGTAACAATAAAAAGAATCTACTACCCTCTTGAACAAGCCGTGTTGTTTTGAAATCTTTTCGTTTCCTTTTGCAAGCTACGGGAGGTGAAGGTGAACGACGTTGCTTTGTCCATTACTTAACTACTACTGGTAGTTGGACATTGCTTTTAGTTAAATTTAAAAAAAGCTTAAATAAGAGACTAATGAATTCATTGTCGATGCCATGTTTGAGTATAGCCTTCCTAACAACCGGTTTTGAATTATTGAGGACGGAAAATAAGTGTCTTTATTTATGTTGTTTCTTGAGTGTTAAGATGGCAACTAATGAACTTTTTTTACTACTCGCGGGTAGATATACGGTAATTTCACTGTCAAAAATATCCTTGACCAAAAGTAACTCCTCGGGTGGGTTTTGACCGAGATCCAATAGAATGTAACCATAGGGTTTATTTGTAGCTTCATTGTTTGACGAGAGTAGAAATTTCAATTCACCGGGATGTATTTTTTTTTAAAGTTATAAGGGAACTGGAATCACGAACAACCCTATAGATGATATAGTAAGTACAATTCAAAGCAAGTTTTCTCATACATTTACTCTGATGAAAGATATTGTGAAGAAATACGGTTACGGAAATTTTTTTATGATGAAGTTGGACCAAGAATAACTGTGACATGTCTTGAGACCATTCTCCATGGGATACAGCTAAATAGTCAATATAATATTAAACACGTCAAGTCCCCGTATGAATTTTATGTTTAGTGGAATAGTCTTTATCTTATCAAAAGACTCTTACCACAGACTATAGTAGTAATACATATTTTTCAAATTTTCTAAAAACATTTTATCACGTTGAATTATTTTCTACAAAAGTTATGTTTTACAGAAATTGAACGTCTGCAAAGAAAATATCTGAATGGAAATTTAAAATTGAATAGTTTTACTCGTATGGCTTTAAAAATACGACTAATCTAACCTAACCCCAATCTGTTGAATAAATAACAATAAGAAACAAAAATAAAATACAGGTTTTCTTTAATATATAAATACACTAATCAAATTTTAAACACTATTTACATGGGACATAAAAGAACTTAGACATTTTAAAAAGCACTTGAGGCTGCCTACTCCCGGAGAGCGGGGACAGCCACTGCGACAGTCAAGGGCCGGGTCGGAAGAAGTGGCATACGCTGCAGTGGGCGAAGGCTGGCCATGGGAGACTGGCGTACGGAATGAATGTAGATTCTAGATATAATATTTAGCACTTTTGAAAACAACGAATATACCTTACGCAAAAAAATAAATGAAAAAACATAAAAAACCATAAGACACATTGCAAAGCTTGAGACAGAGAAAAGACACCCTCCTCCCACCAACTATTGAAGTTTCTCCAGACCGAGAGGATGTCTCTACTCTAGACATACGTCTCGATCTGCAGTAAGGTAGTGGCCATGTAGTAGTACTCTGACACGTCCAAAGGCATATAGACTGTCCGATATGGCTAACCTGGCATTTTTTTTCAACTCTACCAGTGTAGTTTTTATATTTTAGAGAGTAAATCCCCATAACTTTCACTTTTGGTATTAAATTATTTTTTACACAGTTCTATAAAAACTTCTGTACAAATTTTCCTTTACATAGTGTGAAGGCACCCCTTTGGAGACTTTTTTTGATAACCTCATTGTTCGTTTACAAAGAGTAACCTCTGAACCTGCAAGCACACAATTGGATATAAGGTCACTCCTCGTCTTTGATTTTGAAAATAGCAACTTGTCTGGGACCCGCCCCTTCACTACCTCCAGGTAAATGGACCCATCCCAGATGGTGTAGTCCAATCATGAGCTAATTTTCTCAACATCTTCCAAATCATCCAATAGATTCTTGGTTTTAACATTCAATAGGAGTGAATCAGTGTGTCCATAATGCACTTCAACTTGCCCCCTTTCCCGGCCACTGGAGCTTACAAACGTTACAATAATATTCCACATGAGGTTTTTGAAATGTCTGAAATGGCTCTGCCAGGGACATCACTTTTATTTGAAACTATATTTCTATTTCCTTATGTAATAGAACCATGTTTAAGTCTATGATCGTTAAAGATGTCAAATTTGGATCCGCAATGATTCGGGCACATTCTTTTGGGTCTGTTATAACGTCACTGCGACTCCTATTACGCAAAAAGTCGCATATTTTACCAATAACTGAATATAGAATGAGTTTCAAGATCTCTGTTTGAACCTTCGTTTGTGCCTCAGAGCGTTTGCTGACAAAGTTGTCAGCATAACACCATAAATGTATTCATGTACGGCTTTTGATTGAATTGGAGGGCTCTATGAATCTTGGTGACCTTGGAACCATTGGCCAGCATCCACCGTAAGAGAATGGGATATGTGGACTTGATGAGTCCTTTGACCCCGGTCTGTTTCTGCACGGGAAAATACCGAGTCATAAAGTTCCACTGGTAGCTCACCATCAATTTCGAAAAATCACTATTGACTCATTCTCCTCAATAGTGAAAATTTCGGAGAAACTTGGATTACAAGGATTGTCCAGATATTTGTAATTCCCACACGGCAAAGAGTTTTTGAGATATTGCCAACGGAAAAAAGGAGTTCATACCCAGAAAAACCGCATTCGACTTTTCACTGGTGTGTTGTCCCGATGGATCAGCTTCCAGGATAAGATCGTCATGAAAGATATACCCTCTTCTCATGGATCTCTACAAGTAGGAGCTGATCAACATTGCTAATCAGACCTATTTCTTTTCTTCTGATTTTAAGAATTCTATCTATCACCAGATAAGGAGTTGAATAATAATAACCCAAATCCAACCCAAATTCTTGATAGATTTTGTCCGTATTTTTACAGACAACATCCAACCACGTCAATACCTTCACTTGTCAGGTACTTTTTATAATCATCATCCCAATTTTTATAGCATCCCTTCGCCCAAAACTTTTGTAGTAAGTTCATAGCCGGCAGTGCGCATTGACAATTTTGAAGTGAATCATAAAACACTTCGATTGGCGGAAATTTTTTCTCACGTGGCTTCAAGGTGGAATTATAGTGCCCATACGAGTATATGTCCTTACAGTTTAATAAATCATGCATTTCATCACGTAGAAAGCGCTGTTTTAGAAAAAGGAAACTATTAAAATCGTCACTTTTTGTACTTGAATCAATTGGCTTAGGGATTTGGGGGAAAAACTATAGGAATCAAGAAACAGATTTTATTCAAGTACATATTATTGTTTTTAACTGTTTTCCAGTTGAGTTCTAAGAGCTGCAACTTCTCAGGCGATTTGGGTATTATGTTATATAAAAAAGCCATCTACCCATGCACTGTCTACAACTTCACCTTTCTGCAAACGTGCCAACAGTGGTAAAATGAATTTCATATCTTAGTTGGAATTGCACGAGTAAACCGGTAGAAAATACTGTCGCTTGAACTTCAAATTACACCATTTATGTGCCAGGTAATACAAGTTACCCCACCCCCCCCCATGCAATAGGATTACTTAAATGATCATGGACGCGAAATGACATTTCTCCACAACTCAAGACAAATTTTTTAATTACTCTAAACAATTTTCACGTTGCATAAACAGCACATATCTTTATTTTCAATTTCCAACTCATCCTCTGGTGACAGAGTCATTGGTTAATTTACTTTGCAGAGTCTTGAAATTGACATACTGGCAGTTTTAATAAGTGCAACCATAGCTACACCTACACTATCTTCCACACCCAATGTCTCAAATCCTCCACCACTCGCATGGTACAACTCGAGTTGTTTTTAGCATGCCAATAAGAGACTGCCAAGGCTTATGTTCTTTAACATGATTCGAGTTTGATGAATCGCACAAATCCATAAGTCTATCTTCGACGTCTGAACCACTTTGTCGCTCTGCAAGAGCAAATTTTGTAAATTTTTGAAACGCAAGATAGCATGGTCGACTGAAGACGTCTCCGCCGATTGGTAATCATGAAGCTTAAGGTGCTTCAAGTGTTTTTTTTTTAATTTTAACTCTATATGGAAACCTGATACACATATTGGACAATAATGGCATAAAGTGTAACTTTTCCCTTGACTTAGAAGTCGAATGATGTGGACACAGAAAAAAAATCAAATTGCATCAGGTTCAATGGAAGATTGTAAAGAAGCCATACCCAGGGTTTCACCGATTCAACTGACGGAGACTACACTGAATATAAAACCCCCTTTTTAATCTTAGAGTTCTCCCTCTTTATACTTTGCATCATACTGTAACGCTGGAACACGAACTTTACATGCTTGTTCGCCCTCTCAAAACAGTCTATCCCCTTATGTGTCACAGGACATTGCCCCTTTAAACAGTTAAAGTCTACTTTAGGTAACTATGCCCCCTACCCACCCCCATTAACAGCAAATTGATCCAAATGTGTCTTAGTAGCATCCTTTTGTTGGGTTTTATGTCTTGCGATGAGGACTGAATACTTGAATCACTGAAGCTCTGAGTCGAAAGAAAAGTGTTGTATACCCTTATAAATCTCTAAATCTTTATTATACCTAATAAAATTTTTCTTCTCCCTCCCACTTCTTGAAAGAAATTCTTTTTTAACTTTGTTTAATTTAAATCTAAATTTTCGGTAAATGAAACTACTGACCAACTCCCATTTTCACTATAACTCTGCTCCCGATTAAAAGAGCTACCCACCCAGTAAGAAAAATACCCCATTATGTAAGTCTAGTTAATGCGTCTGCATGTTTGTTTTTAGCCAACGCAAGTACACATCGCCCGACTTTTCATTATCTTTTTTGCGATAGATGCTTTAACACTGGCCCAACCCCTCACCTCCCAAATCTGTTGTTTAATGAAGGCCCGAACCTTGCCTAAAATGGGTGTATTATGTCTCCTGCATCCTTGATAATGCTACCACTTATAAGGGAGCTGATGGGGTATTTGAATTTAGCCCTAAAAGCATAAATTTTGCCCTAAGCAGAATGGGCTAAATAGAACTCTGGTAATATAGGGGTCGAACCACTTCCAATTTTTCCTACTTTCTCTGCTGCCACTTTTGACGGTCACTGTGAGTGATGTTGGTATGGTTGCTCTTTGGTTTGTCAAGTCTTTCGATGGTGTTGGTGTTAATTCCTCTAGCAACCGATCCAGAAAACCAACACCAAGGCCTAGGTCAGTCAAAAGCTGTCTAGATCGAAAATGGATGAACCTAGATTATTTGGGTTCACCAAGGCACTAAAATGCCTCTCGCAATCACTTTCTTTTGGGGCCATATATGAAATGCCACAAAATGGACGTGCCTTGAGATGTTGTACGTGAGATATCTCAAAGTACGTGACTCGAGATGTTGGTTTTTGTATTTGAGCCAAGAAAAAGTAATAAGAGAAACTTAGCTCATTGAAATACTTTTGATTTCATCCTGGAAAAAAAAATCTATGTTAGGCTGAAAAAGAATACAATATTAGTCTGAGAATTTTTGACGGGACAAAGCCTCTGAAATGTTGAGGCCACACTACCACTTAAAGGAGTAATGACCACTAATTATTCCGTACATTGACCCAAAGTGGGCGTTGGGATGAAGAGACCCCCAAAACTGCCCCCCCCCCAAAAAAAAAATGTAAAAACCAGAGAATACCACTTACATGGGCTAAGTTGCACCCTCTTTACACTTCAATTATTACAAAGTTCTCGCTTTAAAATAAGAGAATAAAATATATATAGAGCGGGTGTCAGTGTCCATTCGTAATGCTCAAAGGAGATCAAGGAGCATATCCTGTTATATTCTGAAAATCATAATTGGCGGCCAGAAAAAAGTGAGACTTTTTATTCCCATGAAACAGTTAAGATTTTAAGCTGAAATAAACCTATTATTAAGCTGAAAAGGAACCTATTATTCATTTAAGAACTAGGATCCTCAAATCCCCCTTCTTAGAGGCAGGGACCCCTTTCAACGGTAATGCACTACTAAAATATTGTTCATATACTTAGGATAGTCTTGGACCATCAATATTCTAATAGTCTGAAAAATTTCCCTCGCATAAAAATTCAGCTATCGTTAAAGAATGGTGAAAAGACCACTTCCTTTAGGATCTTGAGACCCCCTCATAGCCCCTCAAAAACTATCAAGAGGGACCCTGTTATTTTTTCCATTATTAGTCAAAAGAGAAACCAATTTTCTTAGGATGGGGCAAAGTCCTCGTCCCCTCTCAGAGGTATCGGACATGGTCCCTGACATTATAGTTATTTTTCCATGCCAAAAAGCTTAAGTTTTTTACCGCTAAAACATTAAGATTTTCGAGAAATATCTATGATTGGCACTTACACTAGGGATGGCAGCTCTATCTTGGTTGCAGTGTGCAGAGGGTCTTACATTCCTATTTTGCATGAAAGTTGAAGGGGCAGCATTCTTCCCGTTTTTCTGAGGGATAGCGGAAGGGTTGGCAATTTTATCATGCATATGGGCAGCATTCTCGCCACTTTGCTTAATCCTTGACTATTTTGTAGGAGGAAGACATTGGTCTGAATTGATAACGACGGTATATAAGCTGTTTGACAAAAACGGGTTGATTGTTTCGTGGATTGTCGTTTACGGGGAAGGTTCCTCTAGTAAGTTTAGAAACCACCCGATTCTTTAGGTTTGGATAGTACTTTAGGTTCAGATAGTACTCTCAGCGTGTGTTCCTTGGGAAGAGCCTCCAACAGGTTGACTCTAGTTCGGCATTGTAGACTGACATGCATGAGAGGTGTAGCATAAGTGGGAGATGGTAAGGATGGCAATGAAGGGGGGAAAATTCGCCATGACTTGATGACCACTTAATTGGACTATCTGTCTTAGCTTTTTCTGCAATTAGCCTTGACTTGCCCACAACTATTCCATTTTTAATTCAAAATTCCTATTTTGCATGAAAGTTGAAGGGGCAGTATTCTCCCCGCTTTTCAGAGGGACCACGGAAGGGCCGGCAATTTCATCATGCATAGTGGCAGCATTCTCGCCGCCTTGCATAATCCTCGACTTCTTTGTAGGAGGAAGACATTGGTTTGAATTTTCCTTAGATAGAAATGAAATTTTAGTTTTTAATGAGGTAAATTGGTTAAAAACCATAATTTCCCGTTAAATTCGCTTCTAGTAGCCCATTTATCGAAGCATCTCAAAATTCGTAGAAAAAATGTTTTTGTTTTTCCCAAATAGCTTGAACCCAGTTTAATCAATTCCACAGTTAAATTTAACTCATTGCTATTGTACCCCACCACTGCTATATTAATGTTGGAAACCTTCCCCCTCCCCAACTGGAATTGTTAGCTTTTGAAGTAATCTTAATGGTTAGCAAGGATGAACATGAAAATCATGAAAGAAAAAAAAAATTCAAAGAAAAGAAAACAAAAATTTCAACTATTGTTTAAAAAATTTGCAATTATTCTGCTTCCAGAAAATTTTAGTGAGGCTAAAAGTGCCTCAATTCCTGGGTAAGAGTTCGAAATCAAGACCACATTGCGGCAATCAATTGACATTCAGAGTTTCGTTTGGACCCAAGTACAGAGATTCACACTTAATTCCTGAAAGGGTGATAAAACCGACCTACTAGGTGCTTCAATATACCCTCCTTGGACATAGTTTAGTATAAAGACCTGTTTCCAAAAGTCTCATTTCCTAAGCCTAACTTCTTTTCAAGATGGTAAAAAAAGTAGCTAAATTTGAGACATTTTAGCTGATTTAACATTTTTTGGCATTTGTTTATAAGAAGCCACTTTTTATGAGAAATTGGCATACAAAACAGACCAATCAAGACGAAAAAGCCAGAAATAAACAAACTTTTAGTCTCTAGCCAAGGGTTACATCTAACCTTATAAGGGGAAGGGGCCTCATATAATAATTCATTATTATAGTCAGAAATACACATGTCCAATTCTCCACATGGAGTCCTAACAAAACTTTAATCTATTTAAACAACATCTCTTAATTTTAGTGAAAATAAATACACTTTTTCCTTTGAAAAGTTGTTCCTTTTTCATAATTACTTTTCAGATGGAGTTTAGCAAACAATGAAGATGTTAACCAACAAAATGCATCATGTTAATGCTCATGGAAAATAACCTTTTACTTCCTGTGCGTGATAATTAAGCTTGAAGCAAATATACCTGCTTATGGAACTGTTTAACCCAGGTTGCATTGCGCTATTCATGATGATTAAGAGTTGGCGTAAAGAGGGGGACACGTGGTTACCCATATATAAAGCTGTCAGAATATGTGACGAGCAATGGAAAAAAGCGATTTAATATGGGACATAAATTTCGTGATAAAAATAAAATGTATTTATCAATGATGGAGGTATGCACTGGTTGGGGAGGAGTGTCTTAGTTGGTAGTCCGATATAGAGACTTATACTGACTCAAATTTGAGCATTATTTCGGCTTTTTGTGGGTGAGGAGGTATCCTTTATATACATAGAGACTTACCCGCGTTGAGATAGAAATCCAGATTTTCTTAAAATTTCTTAAGGTATCCATTTTATAAAATCGAGTTGTCCCCGAGAAAAATAGAAAATTACCCGTTCCTGCTATAAGAATAACAAGCTTTTATTCCTAGAAAATCAATAGATGATCACGTGACGCTTCTGTTCCTAGAAATAGCAGGAAAGTTCTTTATTTGTCCACTTGAAAGAATAGCAAGTCTTTGTTTCTAGAAAATCAATAGAAGATCAGGGGACCTTTTTTTTTCCTGGAAAGAGCGGGAAAAATCCTTTGTTTGTCAAGAACAAAAGGCTCTGTGTGTGTTAAGCAGGAAAATATTGGGCTATTGTCAATGTGGACCATGTCCTTACTTGGGAAGGACCCTGAATGTTTTTTCCGGCCCTCGTGGGGTTTTTAATCTGTAGGAGAAAAAAAAAATCCCTATTACTTAATAAGCACCTGTATCAAACAGTTCGTGGTAACGAACTGTAGTAAGGAGCGACCCGGCTCAATAGTAAAAGAAACTCTAAAAAAAGGGATTTTGATGCTAAAAAATACATAAAAAGAATTGAATTTTCATGTTGATTCTAATTATATAAATTTCATTAAATTTAATCTGTCATCAAAAGTTACGAGCCTGGGAAAATTTGCCTTATTTTGGAAAATAGGGGGAACATCCCCTAAAAGTCATAGAATCTTAACGAAAATCACACCATCGCATACGGCGTATCAGAGAACCCTATAGAAGAATTTTCAATGGAATTTCGTATTTTTTGCCAGAAGACAAATCACGGGTGCGTGTTTATTTGTTTTTTTTTGTTTTGTTTTTTTCCCCAGGGGTCATCGTATCGACCAAGTGGTCCTAGAGTGTTGCAAGAGGGCTCATTCTAACGGAAATGAAAAGTTATAGTGCCCTTTTTAAGTAACCAAAAAATTGGAGGGTACCTAAGCCACCTCCCACGCTCATTTTTTCCTAAAGTCAATGGATTAAAATTTTGAGATAGCCCTTTTGTTCCGCATAGTCAAAAACCATAATAAATATGTCTTTGGGAAAGACTTACTCCCCCACAATCCCTGGGGGAGGGGCTACAAGTAAAAAACTTTGACTAGTGTTTACATATAGTAATGGTTATTGGGAAGTGTACAGACGTTTTCAGGGGGATTTTTTGGTTTGGGGGTGGGATTGAGGGGAGGGGGCTATGTGGGAGGATCTTTCCTTCAAGGAATATGTCATGGGGGAAGAAAAGTTCAATGAAAAGGGCGCAGGATTTTCTAGCATTACTATAAAAAAACAATGAAAAAACAAACATGAAAAGTTTTTTCAATTGAAAGTAAGGAGTAGCATTGAAAATTAAAACAAACAGAGATTATTACGCATATAAGGGGTTCTAAAAATACTTTAGTATAAGGAGCGAGGTATTTAGGAGGAGATAAATACCTCGCTCTTTATGCTCAAGTATTTTTAGTAATTTCAACTATTTATTCTACGGCCTTTTTAATTCAGGGATCATTCTTAAAGAATTGGGACAAAACTTACGATTTAGTGTAAAGAGCGAGGTATTAACGAGGGAACAAACCCCCTCGTATACATAATAAAAATATAAGAATGTAAAAGTTTGTTACGTAGGTTAATTCTTAAGTTACGCATATTTTTTACTAATAAAAACGTTCGTTAAAAATTTAAAGTTCTAGTTGCCTTTTTAAGTAAGCGAAAAATTGGAGGGCAACTAGGCCTCCTTCCCCACCCCTTATTTCTCAAAATCGTCTGATCAAAACTAAGAGAAAGCCATTTAGCCAAAAAAAGATTTAATATACAAATTTCATTTTAATAATTTATGTGCGGAGAGCCAAAATCAAACATGCATTAATTCAAAAACGTTCAGGAACTAAAAAAAAAACAAGTTTTTTAACTGAAAGTAAGGAGCGAGATTAAAACTTAAAACGAACAGAAATTACTCCGTTTATGAAATGGGTTGTCCCCTTCGCAATCCCTCACTCTTTACGCTAAAGTTTTACTCTTTGCCACAATTCTACTTTTTAAAACAATTAAAAACTTTAGCGTAAAGAGCAAGGGATTGCGGAGGGTACAACCCATTTCATATACGGAGTAATTTCTATTCGTTTTAAGTTTTAATCTCGCTCCTTACTTTCAGTTAAAAAAAACTAGTTTTTTTATTTAATCTTGAAGAAAACAAGCTCCTATTATGTAACAAGTCACATAAGATCGAGTCATCTTCACATGTAAATATTGGAAAATGATAAAAAAAATTACAAGGACTCCCCCGTTTGACTAGCGGTGTCTAACAAGTTCTGTAACGAATCATCAAAAAAAATCATTTGCATAAGTAAACAATACCCTATTGCTCGAGAAGCAACTACATCTTGAAGAAAAAATTTCCCATGACGTAATAAACACCTGCATCTTGAAGAAGTTTCCAAAAACAGTGTCCAGACCGAGAGTTTGAGGGGTTGGGCCCCCATTGAGACTGGAACCCCCCACTAGTTTTTGTTTTAAACACTCATTTTCCAGTTTAATTAGTGAATCCCAGTTCACTAGTTTTTACGTTTTACACCCTCATTTACCAGTATAATTATTCTATAACGAAAGATTTTATATTTTGACGTTGTTGCTTCGGCTTTTTTCACCAAGTTTTTATTTGTTTTTTAATGCTTATTGTTAGTCATGTTTTATTAATTGATTCTGAAATAAACTCAGAAAATTAATTATTGTTTTCATGTCATCACGCTAATTATGGTCTAATTACCCTACTTTGTTTTATATTTTAATTCTCAAATAATACATTTAGTAATTATAAAATTATGGTCATATCAACACATGCTTATATTTTCCAAGTCTCCAAGGTCCAGCTTGTTGTCCCCTGGGCATGCATGTACACTGGAACTTGCTTTACATTGGAACTATGAGCAACAATTTTGGCTTCATACTGCTGCTTTAAAAAGGACATCAATTCTAAAACTGTCATGCCTAAAACCTGCCAGACGCATGAATTAGGAACACAAGCTTCCATGATTTGAATCTGACCGGGCTGGAGTAGCGAAAGCTTAGCCTGTAGATCCTTGGACTGTTTTGCATTTATCCCATCTAGGTAGCATCTTTTACCACTAAATTCAATCTCAGTGACACGAACAAACATGCCTATAATAAAAATAATTCAAACTGGTAAATTTTAACAAGATTATTGCCCAAATGGCTGGATTATAAAACATTTTCTGGAAAGTTAATTTCAACAAGAGCTAAGAGCTCATATGGCACTTATGACGAGGCCAGAAGAGCCAAGAGCTCATATGGCATGAGCTTTAGCAAAATTTTAAGAACCAATGGATTGATTTAAAAGGAAAATCAGAGGCTTAGTACCGGTCGGATTTAAAATAAGAGCTCTCAGACACAAGGTGACGAGACCTTGACGAGGTCTTGTCAGACCTTTACGAGGTCTGAGATTAACAAGGGGGAGCATTCCCTCACATAAGTAACAAAACTATACAAATGTAGAAGTTTTTTACGTAAGTTAATTTGTGAGTTACATATATTTATTACTAATAACAAGAGCTAAGAGCTCATATGGCACTTGTGACGAGGCAAGAAGAGCTAAGAGCCGAGAGATCATATGGTATGAGCTCTAACAAAATTCTATGAATCAATAGATTGATTTAAAAAGGAAAATAAGAGGCTTAATGCCGGTCAGGATTTAAAATAAGAGCTCTGAGTCACGACGTCCTTGTAAATATCAAAATTCATTAAGATCCGATCACCCACTCGTAAGTTATAAATACCTAATTTCTTCTAATTTTTCCTCTCCCTTTAGCCCCCCAGATGGTCAAATCTGGGAAAACGACTTTATCAAGTCAAATTGTGCAGCTCCCTGACACGCCCACGAATTTTCATCGTCCTAGCACGTCCAGAAACACCAAACTCGCCAAATCACTGAACCCCTCCCCCCAACTCCCCCAAAGAGAGCGAATCTAATACGATTCTGTCAATCACGTATCAAGGACATTTGCTTATTCTATCCAACAAGCTTCATTCCGATTCCTCCACTCCAAGTGTTTTCCAAGATTACCCCCTCCAACTCCCCCAATGTCAAAAGATCTGGTAGGGATTTGAAATAAGAGCTCTAAGACATGAATTCCTACTAAATATCAAATTTCATTAAGATCCAATCACCTATTCGTAAGATAAAAATACCCCAATTTTCACGTTTTCCAAGAATTCCGGTTTCCCCCTCCAACTTCCCCCAATGTCACAGGATCAGGTCAGAATTTAAAATTAGAGCTTTAAAGCACAAGATCCTTCTAAATATCAAATTTCATTAAGATCTGGTCACCCTTTCGCAAGTTACAAATACCTCAATTTTCAAAATTACACCCTTCCCCCAACTCCCCCAAAGAGAGCAGATCTGGTCCGGTTATGTCAGTCAGGTATCTTAAACAGGTTTCTATTCTTCCCATCCAGTTTCATCCTGATCTCACCGCTTTAAGTATATTCTACGATTTCCGGTCCCCCAAACTGCCCCCCCTCCCCAATTACAAATGACCCGGTTGAGATTTAAAATAAGAGATCTGGATTACGAGGTCCTTCTAAATATGAAGTTTCATGAAAATCCGATCACTCCTTCGTAAGTTAAAAATACGTCATTTTTTCTTATTTTTCAGAATCAACCCCCCCTCCCCTATAGAGCGGAACCATTCAAATTATGTAAATCAGGTCTCTGAGACTTCTGCTTATTTTTCCCACCAAGTTTCATCCCGATCCCTCAAATCTAAGCGTTTTCCATGACTTTAGGTTTTCCCACTCCAAAATCCCCCCAATATCACCAGATCCGGTCGGGATTTAAAATAAGAGCCTTGAGACACAATATCCTTCTAAATATTTAATTTCGCTGAGATCCGATCATTCGTTCGTAAGTTAAAAATACCTCATTTTTTCTAATTTTTCAGAATTAACCCCCCTCCCAACAACCCCAAAGAGAGCGGATCCGTTCCGGTTATTTCAATCATGTATCTAGGACTTGTGCTTGTTTTTACTACCAAGTTTCATCCCGATCCCTCTTCTCTAAGTGTTTTCCAAGTTTTAACGCTTCCCCCTCCCAACTCCCCCCAATGTCACAAGATCCGGTCGGGATTTAAAATAAGAGCTCTGAGACACGATATCCTTCTAAATATCAAATTTCATTGAGATCTAATCACCCGTTCGTAAATTAAAAATACCTCATTTTTTCTAATTTTTCAGAATTAACCCCCCCCCCCCCCCCCAACTACCCCAAAGAGAGCGGATCTGTTCCAGTTATGTCAATCATGTATCTAGGACTTGAGTTTACTTTTCCCACAAAGTTTCATCCCGATCCCTCCACTCTAAGTGTTTTCCAAGTTTTAGGTTTCCCCCTCCAACCCCCCCCCCAAACGTCACAAGATTCGGTCGGGATTTTAAATTAGAGCTCTGAGACACTATATACCTCTAAATATCAAATTTCATTGAGATCAGATTACCCGTTCGTAAGTTAAAAATACCTCATTTTTTCTATTTTTTAGAATTAACCCCCCTCCCCCAACTACCCCAAAGAGAAAGGATCCGTTCTTGTTATGTCAATCATGTATCTAGGACTTGTGCTTATTTTTCCCATCAAGTTTCATCCCAATCCCTCCACTCTAAGTGTTTTCCAAGATTTTAGGTGTTTCCCTCTTCCAACTCCTCCCAATGTCACCAGATCCGGTCGGGATTTTAAATAGTAGCTTTGAGACACGATATCCTTCCAAACATTAAATTTCACTAAGATCTGATCAACTGTTCGTAAGATAAAAATACTTCATTTTTTCTACTCTGTCCGAATTTACGGGCCCCCAGCCCTCCCCCAGATGGTCAAATCGGGAAAACGACTATTTCTAATTTAATCTGGTCCGGTCCCTGATACGCCTGCCAAATTTCATCGTCCTAGCTTACCTGGAAGTGACTAAAGTAGCAAAACCGGGACCGACAGACCGACAGAATTTGCGATTGCTGCATAGAATAGAATATGATTTATTGGCTAAAATAGCACACAAGCTAGCATAAGCACGTCAGAACAATTATAATAACAATGATAAAATAAATATTAAGGGATAAACATAGTTACAAAGTTAAATCATTTATTATAATGCGAAACAAAATAGGGAACGAAAGAGTTTTTGTACCTCATTGTCAACATTTGGGGACACAAGTCAAGTTGAGTATTTGGAGCTCTACGAGTATTAAGTCTTGTATTGGGAAGGATTGGGGGGTTTTCTTTGCAGGGGGGAAGAAGACGTCGATGATAGTCAGAACTAAGGCACTTGTGCCCGAAGTTCATGGTAAGGAAGTGACGTCGTGATTCCAATGTAGTGAGTTCAAGTCTAGCCAAACCTTCATCATAAGTAGTATAGGACGTCCCCAATATAATTTTTATAGCTCTCTTTTGAATGCTTTCAATTTTAGAACATTGGGATTTGGTCAGTCCAGGGTGCCAGACAGGGCAAGCATATTCAAGACAAGGTCTTATATAAGAACAATAAATTATTTTAAGGTTATGGATTGATATGGAGAACCGTTTAAGAAGGGAGAAAAATCTAAGGAGAAAACCACCTGTTTTAAATAAGTGAAAAGAGTGAGATTTCCATTTAAGGTCATTGTCCAAGTGCACACCAAGTAGCTTAACCATGTTTAAATTTGGGATGCAAAGGTAATTATTGATTGGGGGTATATTTTTTAAAAAGGAGAATAGCATTAAACTGCTCTTCGGTATGCTCAGATTGAGTTTAACATTGGCAAGATCATTCTTTAAGTTGTTAATGAGTGAGTCAAGTTTAACGCCAAAAGTGTTTGAGGTTTGACAAAGGTTAAGTAATGTCAAATCATCCGCAAATTTAAAAGTGTTGTCAAAGTTTGGTAAAACATTGTTAAAAACAATTAAGAATGCTAAAGGACCCAATTTAGTCCCTTGGGTCGCTCCACAGGAAATCGAGGTAAAACCTGATGAATCTCCGTTAGGGAGGACTACACATTGCTCACGACCAGATAAAAAACTAGCTACTATACGTAAAACAAAATCTCTGACACCTAAAGCCCTTGCATTATCAATAACTGTCTGATGATCCAAGTTGTCAAAGGCTTTACTAATATCAGCAAAAACAGCCTCAACGTAGGAACTGCTCAAGATGTTTGAAAACAGTGTCAAGTATATAACATAAACAATGGGTGGTGCTATGATTCGGCCTAAAGCCAAAGTGATTTGGGTTAGTTTTAATAAAACTTTCAAAAATTTTAGAGAAAATAGAGGTTTTTGATATTGGTCTTAAGTCAGAGGGGACTTTTGGGGTCTTGTTTTTTGGTATAGGTGATATAATAGTTCGTTTAAACACATTGGAAAAATACCATCTACAAAACATTGGTTAAAAATTGCAGTTAGAGGTACACTTAAATAATGGGCACATTTCACAATCAATTTGGTAGGGATATCACCTGGGTATACTGACTTATTTGTATCAAGATTTTCGAGTTTAAGCTGGGTCTGATGTATTCCAATCACAGGAATGTCACTCACTGCACTGTTGGCCGGCATATTTTGGAGTGGCGGGTGAGTTTTACAAGTTGAAGTAAAATAATCATTTATGATGTCTGCACTCACTGGGTTGCCATTACTATCCAGTAAGAGAAACTTAGAAGAGACCTTTCCCATGAGACCTTGGATACATTTGTGGAAATTCTTAGGGTTAGAATACAGTAACTTATTGAGCACGTGAGCACCATGCTCTTTTCTTGCTTTACGAATTTTACTAATAACAATGTTTCAAAGTTTTCGAGATTCCTGGAAAATTCCTTCCTTAAAGAGTCTATCACGTTCATTTATTAGGCACAAATTTTAAAATTTATTAGGCACAATCCATGGTTTACAATTGGATTTGTAATTGACCTTTTTCACTGGAAAGTATAACTGGTCACAGTTATACATATAACTTGTGCCACAGTATAACTGGAAAAGTTCAGCTGAAAACTTAGAAGCCATTTCATCACCATTGGTAAGACATAGGATATTGGCCAAGGATTTGGAGCTAAGTTTTACTTTGAAATGGGCAATCTTCTCGTCAGTAATGAGTCTATATGAATAACTGATCAATGGTTTAGGGGGAAAGGATGATAAAGGGGTCCAAAAGATGCATAGATGGTCACTTGCCCCTAATGGAGGGGCTATTTTCGGGGCACAGTAGTAATCTTCAATGTTGGTAAAAATCAAGTCTAGGGTTTTATCACTGCGTGTAGGTGACTTGACTACCTGGTCAAGACTAAGAGCAGCGCTAAGCCACTTTTGGTCAAGCTCATTAAAATTACCACATAATGTAATTGCAGCATAGGGGTACTTGTGGCGAATTCTGTCAGTATAAAGTTGCAGATATTCCGTCAGCTCCTTCTTAAATGCACTACGGGGAGGGTAATAAATAATACAAAAAATCATGCAAGATACGTCTTTTGGGAGGTTTTTGGGTCTGGTCCAGAGCCATAAAACTTCAGTTTTGGAGTTGATCTCTATTTCAGAAAATGATAGAATCCGATTTGGGAGGTGACACTTACAAAAAAAAAGCAACTCCTCCACCATGAGATAGAGGAATACCATCTTTGTCCAATCTGGCCTTAAAATGGGAGTCATAATTAGGAATCGAGCAAGAATCTTCTGTAGCAGACCATGTTTCTGTAAGGCAAGCAATATCAATCTGGTTTTTGCCAAGAATAATTTGTAGTTCCTCCATTTTATTTACTAGTGACCTTACATTCGCAAGAAGGATTCTAGGAAATGAGTAGGAGTGACGTATCGTACCAGGGTTATTGGCAAACACTTTCCTAGCCGGGTTTACTTTCCCTTTGTCAGCAATAGAGCTGCCGCTCATGGTCTTATGCTCAATTAGTTTTTTGGTCCTCTTGAGAGAGGCTCACTAATACTACCAGCTGTTCTAAACCGTTTGGGTGCATCATTGCGAAAGAATGTTTGTAGGCTTTTTCTTTTCACATAAGACATTTGCACAATCTATCTTTTCAGAGCAATTTCTGATTCTGGCAGCTGAATTAGAAGGGGCTGGCATCTTGAAACAGAGTTCTGAGTAGTTGGTTTTTTCTCCCCCAGCCTGGTTACCTTTAATATTGTTGGCACTGGAAGTTGAAGCTGGTTTTGAATTATTTGCTTCACTTGAGTTACATCACCAACTCCTTCTCGTTCCGGTAAATTTTTTACAATAATATTCATTTTTCTCCGTTGTGCTTCATGATGGCAGAAGGTTTCTTCCCTTACAATTTCTCGTATCACATCAGTCTGCTGGGAAGTCTGGGTGTATTTTTTTCAATTTTCTGCAGCCGAGAGTTAAGGTCCAGAAATGTACCATCTACATATTTCTGCATTTCTTCATAGCTAGGCTTCTGGGCAAGCTCAGTTCGTAGCAGAGCTATTTCAGATGAAATCTGTCGGACTGAAATATCAAATCTTGTAATCAAATCATACAGCACCTGGGACTCAGCAGAGAGTTTGGGTATCGGTCTACCAGGTGAAGTAGAAGGGGGGTTTGGGTCCTTTCTCGAATCAACTGGGTTCCCATTCACTGTCTGGTGTGATGTGGTGCTATTTGAGGGATTTTTGCCCCTGTTTGTAGCACTGAAGGCTGGACTGTAAGAATTTGTTGCTTGCCTGATTCTGGTTGTTCGGGTCATTTTTATAATTTACTTCGTTAGAGTTTAACAAGAAAAAGGACAATATAATGAGTACAGTAAACTAGCCTTTGTTTCTTGGTTTTATAAGATAGACAAGACAAGACTTTCCTCTATCAGAGTAAAAACAATATTAGTTGTAGATATGGATCTGATCAAGATAATCTTGACTTCTTCTTTACTTCTTAACACCTTTCTATTCACCTCTCACCTTTATCGTAATATAATTGTCTATAATATCAGAAATTATAATTATTTTCGCAACTACTTAATCCTGACCTACATGATATATAAGCCATGAAAATATCAATAAGAGAATTCACAGTTCCCAAGGGAATTTTTACTCGAGTTTCAAAATAATCCGCTTATTTATATTTCATTTGGTCACTGAATTAATTATTATGAATATATTGGCTACGGGTCAGGTAGTGGGTCAGGAAGTGCCATAAAAACGTTCGTAAAAAAGTTCTAGTTGCATTTTGAAGTAACCAAACATTGTAGGACAACTAGGCCTCTTCCCCCACCCCTTTTCTTATATCACAATTGTCCAATCAAAACTATGAGAAAGCAAATTAGCCAAAAAAAATAAATATGCGAATTTCGTTTTAACTATTCATGTGCGGCGAGCCAAAATCAAAACATACATGAATTCAAAAAGTTCAGAAATTAAATAAAAAAGACAAGTTTTTTCAACTGAAAGTAAGGAGCGACATTAAAACTTAAAACGAGCAGAAAGTATTCCATGTATGAAAGGGGCTGTCCCCTCCTTAATGTACCTCTCTTTCACTAAAGTTTTTTATTGTTTTAAAAAGTAGAACTGTGACAAAGAGTCAAACTTTAGTGTAAAGAGCGGGACGTTGAGGAGGGGACATCCCCTTTCATATACGGAATTATTTCTGTTCGTTTTAAATTTTAATGTCGTTCCTTATTTTCATTTTGTAAAAACTTGTTTTTTATATTTATATTAGGATAAAAACAATGAGCAACAATGTTCACTCTACACTTTTGAATCATTAATTAACTTAACTCTAAAATTGTCTAGCATAAATCCTAGTCCCTAGATAATACTGACTGAAATATTCATTGAACAAAATGCATCTTCAATGTTTTAAATTTTTAATTTAGTACGTCAAAAAACTATTTAGACGTCAAAATAAAAAATCAGTATATGTATATAAACATATTTTTTAGTAAAGTGTAAATTATGTTCTTGTCTTCGGAATGTATGGGTGGTGTTAGCCCTTATCAAGTAATTTCTGCTTGTTTTGAGTTTCACTCGGTTATTTATTGTAAGTTCTGTTCGTTTTGAATTTCATTTACTTATTGTTGGTGCTCTGTGGTAGATTTGCGCTTGGAAGATTATTTAACTTTATTGTTGCAAATTTTTATTATAATGGAGTTCTTTACTTCACTTTAAAAAAGTTTATAGGAAAAGTTTTTTTTAATTGATTTCTGTTCCTTTGTTATTGACATAAACTTTTTCATGGAAAAACAAAGAATGTTTTAAAACTTATTTCAGACAGTTCGTGGTAAGGAACTGTAAAAAGGGAGCGACCCGGCTCAATAGTAACCAAAACTCCAAAAAACAGAATTTTTATATTAATAGAAACATCAAAAGAATTGCATTTTGAAGGTGATTTTAAATATATAAGTTTCATTAATTTTAGACTTACCCATCAAAAGTTAAGAGCCTGGGAAAATGTGCCTTATTTTTGAAAATAGGGGGAAAAACCCCTTAAAAGTCACAGAATCTTAACGAAAATCACACCATCAGATTCAGCGTGTCAGAGAACACTACAGTAGAAGTTTCAAGCTCCTATCTACAAAAATGTGGAATTGCATTTTTTGCCTTAAGACAGATCATGGATGCGTATTTATTTTTTTTTCAAGGGTGATCGTATCAACCCAGGGGTCCTAGAATGTCGTAAGGGGGCTCATTCTAACGAAAACTGAAAGCTCTAGTGCCCTTTTAAGTGACAAAAATATTGGAGGGCACCTAGGCGCCCTCCAACGCTCAATTTTTTCCCAAGGTCACCGGATCAAAATTTTGAGATAACCAAATAACTATGTCTTTGGGGACGACTAACTCCCCCATAGTCCCGTTGGAGGGGCTGCAAGTTACAACCCTAAACCAGCGTTTACATATAGTAATGGTTATCGGTAAGTGTAAAGACGCTTTCAGGGGAATATTTTTGGCTAGGGGAGGAATTGAGGGGAGGGTAATGCGGGGGAAACGTTCCATAGAGGAATTTGTCATGGGGAAAGAAAATTTCCATGAAGGGGGCGCAGGATTTCTTAGCATGTTTTAAAAGAACAATGAAAAAATAAATATGAAAAAGTTTTTTCAACTGAAAGTAAGGAACAGCATTAAAACTTAACACGGAGGAGTCCACCTCCTCCTAATACCTCGCTCTTTACGCTAAAGTGATTTTATTAGTTTCAACTATTTATTCTACGTCCTTTGTGATTCAGGGGTCATTCTTAAGGAATCGGGACAAAATTTAAGCTTTTGTGTAAAGAGCAAGGTATTGCCGAGGGGGAAACCCCCTCATATACGTGATAAAAACATACGAATATAGAAGCTCGTTACGTAAGTTAATTCGTAAGTTACAAATATTTTTACTAATAGAAATGTTCCTAACAAATTAAAAGTTTTAGATGGCTTTTAAATAGTATTTAGACCTACTCCCTCGCTCCTTTTTTTTCAAAATCATCCGATCAAAATTATAAGAAAGCCATTTAGCCATAAAAATAAATCAATATGCAAATTTCATTTTAATTATTCATGTGCGAACAGCCAAAATCAAAACATGCATTCATTCAAAAACGTTCAAAAATTAAATTAAAAAAATAGTTTTTTTTTTTTAACTGAAAATAAGGATTGATATTAAAACTTAAAACGAGCAGAAATTACTCCGTATATGAAAGGGAGTGTTCCCTCCTCAACGCCCCGGTCTTTACGCTAAATTTTTTTACTGTTTTAAAAAGTAGAGTTGAGAGACAGAGTCAAACCTTAGCGTAAAGAGGGAGGCGTTGAGGAGGGAACAGCCCCTTTCATATACGGAGTAATTTCTGTTCGTTTTAGGTTTTAATATCGTTCCTTACTTTCAGCTATAAAAACTTGTTTTTTTATTATTTAATATATATAAGAATCCATAGTTTGGCTTGCTATTTGTATGTTGGAGACAATTGTTCAACAATTTTAATAAAATTCACCCTTTTGAAATTCTAGATATGTCTGCTATTGTTTAATTTAGTTCTACAAAAAATTGCATCAATGCTCTTTGACAACAAAGCTTACACTCTTTTTGTTTGGTTATATTGTAAGAGAAGGAGTAGTAATATTAGTAGCCCTGAAAGTTTCAGCTTATTATCCTCGGTCGTTCTTGCGATCTTGCTTAGGTGTTTTATTGGAAACCAGCATACACACAGTGCCTTTTTATTTATTTTTCAAGGAGAATTTAGCGTTAAAGCATAATGGGCGAATTGCATAATTGTGGTGGGTTGACAAACCGAAAATCCTTAGACATTGTTACTAGACCATTTAACTATACTGAATAATAAGCTAGCTCAAAATTTTGATTGGTTTTGTTTGAAAAATTAATAAAGTTGGAAAGAGGGCTGCCTGCCTTCCAATCACTGTGGACTCCCAAGAACTTTTAACTACCTATCATATTAACTCCTTTAAAAGTTTCTATGTTATTGCTATCAATACCAGCCCTTTGCTGTCCCTTATATTGCTTGTATGCCCTTTTGAAAACTTTCATGCAGATAGTTTTATTTGTTTAATTAAAACTCCCCCTAGACGTTCCTTAAAAGTTTCACCTAAATACCCTTAGCGTCATTAGTTACTGCTATTAAGGTATTAGCCTTAAAATGACATAAATAGTCCCCTCTGGCTAGTTCAAAATCATCTAAAATTTACCCAAAACGTCCTGCCTTATATCTATCACCCTGCTGACAAACTACATACTCAGAGATCGTTTTGATTTAGTTCCACATCCACAAATATTCCTTAAAAGCTTCTCCTTAATACCCTTAGCTTGCGTAGTAGCATTAGTTGTAGTAACAAAAGTATCATTAATAGCACCTTGCTCATAGTACCTTTGTTTTTCTTCAATATACCCCTTAACACACGCTGAAAGTTTCAGCTTAAAAACATAACCACTCTCGAAGCATTTCTAATATCCCTTCTTGACGAACTATATGCGAATAATGTGTATTGATTTAGTTCAATACTCTTTCAATTTTCCCAAATTTTTTCGCCTTAGTAACTTTTCCCCAGTAGCAGCAGTAGCAGCAGTAGCAGTAGAATTAATAGTAGAAGCCTTAGCTTTACTAGCACTAGGAGCACCAGCAACAGTAATAGTAATAGTAGTAGTAGTGGTAGTAGCAGCATAATTAATAGTAGCAGCAGTAGTAATAGTACTTACACTAGTAGTCGTGGTAGTATGAGAAGAAGCGGCAGTATTAGGATCTAAATATTGTCTTTTAGTTAGTTCAACATCCCCCACAACAGGACCTATAAGTTTCAACTTCACAAACCAAACCATTCCTAAGATATTGCTCATACGGCCTTTTGACAACCTGCATACAGACGGCGTTTTGTGATTCAGTTCACCTTCTTCTCTCAATATTCCCTGAAAGTTTCACATTTACACCCTTAGGCAGAGTTGTAAAAATTGTATTAATGGTACTAGTGTTAGCATTACCATATTTCCGTTTGGTCAATTGAACATCCTTATCATCAAGCCCTGAAACTTTCAATTTAAAACTATTAGCCGTTTCTTTGACATTGCCAATATGCTCTTCTGATAACTCGTATATTAGATTCATATACTTCCTGAAAATATCCTCTTAATACTCGAAACCATACTAGCGGTTGCAATAGAATTACTAGTTGGATTAGTTGTAGATGTAAAAGTACCAGTGGTAGTAGTTTTAGTTGTAGCGCGCAGAGTAGTAGCAACAGTAGTTGCACTAGTGTTAACAGCAGTAGTAGCAAGTACATGTTGCCTTTTGGTCAGTTCAACATCCCTTTCAGGCTAACCCAGAAGTTTCATCTTGAAAGAGTAAGCCGTTTCAAAAATAATGCAGATTCACCCTTTTAACCCCCCTTTTTTTCTTAATACTCTTAGCCTCATAAGTAGTTGCAATTGACTTAGTGGTAGTTTGAGTGGTTTTGTAGCAGTAGCAGTAGAAATAAAATTTGAAGCAGTAGCAGTATTAGTAATGGCATGCATATATCACCTTTTGGTTCATTGATCTTCCTCTTTAAAGCCTTCTCTAAAACTTCCAACTTAATGCCCAGATCCATTTTTAAGATACACCCTTTCAAAAATGTACATGCACATAGCATGTTTTGATTTAATTCAATTTTTACGTCAATATTCTGTCAACTTTTCACCTTCATAAGCTTAGCCTTAATAGTACAATTATCATAGTAGTAGTGCAGGAATAGTAGCAGGAAGAGCAGTAGTAGCAGCAATAGTGTTGTATTAGTAGTAACAGTACAGTAGTAATAGAAGTATGGACATCAGTAGTAGGATGTAAATGTTGCCTTTTTGTCAGTTAAAAATTCCCCCTCATGATACCTGGGAAGTTTTCTCTTAAAACGATAGCCATTTCAAAAATCTAACTAATACACCATTTTGACAATCTGTGTGCACATAGTATGCTTACATTTAGTTGTAGTTTTCCCTCAACATTTCATCCGATATTCATTTCAATATCCCTAACCTTCATAGTAAACACTACAAGAGTAGTACTTTCAATATAGTTGGGGTAGTATTAGCAGTAGTAGATGTAGTAGTAATGGTGGTAGCGAGCAAATAGCGACTTTTTGGTCAATGGATCCTCTCCATTGTTATTTCTTAATAGTACCTATTAAAATAAACAGTCATTCCTGAGTTGCACCCTTTTGACAGCCCGTAAGAACATAGCGTGTTTTGTTTTAGTTCAACACTCCCGGCAACATTCGTTGAAGGCTCAACTGAATGCCCTTCGTCTTTTAAAAAGGTAAGATCAAACATGCCTTCCTTTCTAAATAGCCTATTATATATGAATAATGGACAAATTGCTTAACTTACAGCCCTTGACCTGATAACTCTGGAAAAGGGAGGGTTGACACTCCTTAAGAACATAACTACTAGAACTTTCAACTATCCTGAATAGCGTAGCTGTGAAAATTTTCAATTGGATGTTTCAGAAAGCGATGAGCGTTGGTTGCCCTCCAATCACATCTGACTCTTAAAATGGGTACTGGAACTTTTAATATCAATAAAAACGTTATATATCCTTGGGGCCTAATTCACAATCAATACTCCCGGGCTGCGGGGGGCTTTGTCAACTTTGGTGACATTGTTATACTTTCTTATGACTATTTTGAACAACATGGCTATCTCAAAATTTTGATTGAATACACTTGTGGAAAAGAAGGCGTAGAAGGGGGGGTAGTTACCCTGCAATCACTTTTGACTCTTAAAAAGGGAGACAGAACTTTCAATTTCCAATTAAATTAGCCCCTGCAAAGTTTATATAGCCTCTCCTTTCATTATACTCTTATATGCTCCCGGGGGATAGCTTACTTTGCCCCCAGGCTCTGGCGGGTTGTCTCAACCCCAGAGGCATTGTTACAAGACATTTGGACTATTTCGAACAGAGTGGATATTTCAAAATTTTGATCGGATGCATTTTGGGAACCGAGGGCGTGGGAGGGGGGTCTGTTTGTCCTCTGATAACATTTGACTCTCGAAAAGGGAACTATTCAGCCTCTTCCAAAGTTTATACGATCACTCCTTCTATAAAAAACTTATATTCCTGGGCACAACTTACAACCCTTGGCACTGGGGTCAACGCTGGAGGCATTGCTATATGATCTTTGGACTCTTTAAAAGAAAATAGAAATTTTAAATTTTGATCAGATGAGGAAAACACAGCGGTGGGAAGAGGCTAGTAACCCTCCGAACACTTTTGACTCTTAAAAAGGGCACTAGAGCTTCTAGCTTCCAATCGAGTCAGCCTCCTCTGAAGTATATACGATATTAAAAATGGGCAGATAGTATACCTTATAGCCCTTGCCCAGAGGACTGTGCGTCAGTGTCAGGGGGGGGGGTGATATTCCCAAGGACATACTAGATATTTAACAGAATATTCCCAAAGACACACTGAATACTGGATTACAGGGTATTTCAAATATGCCGATAAAGATTATCGCAAAATTTTGATAGTATGTGCTTGGAGAGATGATGGGCATAAGGAGGGGAGACTGGTTGCCTTCCAATAACTTTTGACTTAAAAATGCACAAGAAATTTCAATTTCCTATAGAATGAGCTCCTTTAAAAGCTCTTACGGTGACTCTTTCTGTATGAAGTACCTTAGTAAAAAAGAAAAATAATAATACTTTGTGTCCACATCGCTCTTGCAGGATGACAGTGCTATTCCACTGCATATGATCTAAGCAGAAAAAAGAATAATGAAAGTGAAAAAAGGGTAAAATAAGTAAAAAAAAAAGATAATGAAAGTAGAAATAAGAAATTTATTTTGATTAATTCAAAAAAGATCATGTGTAGAGGAAGAAATGAATCTAAAAACCAAATCAGGGCACGGGAAGATCTTGAGCCCACCTTCATCCTCTTTCTACAATATGGGGTCCACACGTTAATCTAAGAGGGACCATAATTTCTGTGAATGGACGATACAGTCAAAGGAAGCAGAAGTGTCAGCTGTTTCGATAAACAACAGAATATTGGCCAAGGATGCAGTTGTCATTTCGTGTTTCCAAAGCCCAAGCCATTCCCAAATCCAAGTCGCTGGGCTTTCATGTGACTATACAACAAAATAGTGGCAGCTGTACCTTCTCAGATACTTTACTGATATCCAAAGTAATTGTGATTCAATGCACAGTTGGAATAGGAAGGGCTAAATACTCATCTAGATGCTTTTTGCCGGGCTCCAATGTCTCGATATAATCTTATCAAATCCTGTAGACATGTCGTTTTTCAAATTCTTCAGTATTAACTCAATAGGCCATTTTAAAATAGTGCCTGTTTTTCGGAGTAATTTTACGTTGTCTAGCTATCCAAATTTCTATGTGGAATCCAAACTCACTCAGAGGTAGTACAAGCATGTGCTTATAAAGGTTTAAGCAACTTTTATTGAAAATGGGACTTTGAATATAAGGATCAGCCCTGATCCAGTCAAAATGGCTTCATCTAGATGTTTGGGTCACTCTTAACATCATGGGGCAGTTTCTCCTCTTGTTATACTTACAAACTTTTGACATTATGTGTAAAGATTTTTTTTGTACGTAGGAAGCAAGAAAAATTCCTCCAGAGGAACGGTATCTTGAATAAAGCTAGAAATCCGTCAAAGGTATCCTTGTACATAGACAAATTTGTTCTAAGCTATTCACTTTCTCATACCATCATTGACTGATTGTCGCTTGTGGATCAACAATGGTATCGATATGCCAATTCGGCCGTCATCACTATAATTGAGCTCAAAATTTACAAAGGCATTAATCCAAGTTAGTAGTAAGAAATTCACAAAAAAAGTGATAAATATTTGAAGAGAATAGGAGTGCACTATGAACAGAAGCAAAGAAGTTGCATTTTGGAACTGAGGCCATACGATGTGGCAGCTCTCCCTAAGATTAATTAAAACAAGAGCTAAGAGCTCATATGGCACTTGTGACGAGGCATGCAGAGTTAAGAGCCAAGAGATCATATGGTATAAGCTCTAACAAAATTTTATGAATCAATAGATTGATTTAAAAAGGGAAGTAAGAGGCTTAATGCCGGTCAGGATTTAAAATGAGAGCTCTGAGTCACGATATCCTTCTAAATATCAAAATTCATTAAGATCCGATCACCCACTTGTACGTTAAAAATACCTCATTTTTTCTAATTTTTCCTCTCCCTTCAGCCCCCGAAATGGTCGAATCTGGGAGAACAACTTTATCAAGTCAAATAGTGCAGCTCCTTGACACGCCTACCAATTTTCATCGTCCTAGCACGTCCAGAAGCACCAAGATCGCCAAATCACTGAACCCCTCCCCACAACTCCTCCAAAGAGATCGAATCCAGTACGATTCTGTCAATCACGTATCAAGAACGTTTGTTTATTCTATCCACCAAGCTTCAACCCTATTCCTCCAGTCCAAGTGTTTTTCCGAGATTTCCCCTTCCAACTCCCCCAATGTCAAAAGAACTGGTCTGGATTCGAAATAAGAGCTCTGAGACATGAATTCCTTCTAAAAATCAATTTTCATTAAGATCCGATCATCTATTCGTAAGATAAAAATACCCCAATTTTCACGTTTCCCAAGAATTCCGGTTTCCCCTTCAAACTCCCCCCAATGTCCCAGGATCTGGTCGAAATTTAAAATTAGAACTTTAAAGCACAAGATCCTTCTAAATATCAAATTTCAATAAGATCTGGTCACCGTTTCGTAAGTTACAAATACCTCAATTTTCAAAATTATCCCCCCCCCCCAAATTCACCCAAAGAGAGCAGATCCGGTTCGGTTATGTCAGTCACGTATCTTAGACAGGTTTCTATTCTTCCCATCCAGTTTAATCCTGATCTCACCGATTTAAGTATTTTCTAAGATTTCCGGTCCCCCCCCAACTGCCCCCCCCCAATTACGCTTGATCCGGTTGAGATTTTAAATAAGAGATCTGAGTTACGAGGTCCTTCTAAATATGAAGTTTCATGAAGATCCGATCACTCCTTCGTAAGTTAAAAATACGTAATTTCTTCTTATTTTTCAGAATTAACCCCCTCCCCTAATAGAGCGGATCCATTCCAATTATGTAAATCACGTATGTAAGACTTCTGCTTATTTTTCCCACCAAGTTTCATCCCGATCCCTCCAATCTAAGCGTTTTCCATGATTTTAGGTTCCCCCACCCCAAACTTCCCCCAATGTCACCAGATCCGGTCAGGATTTAATATAAGAGCTTTGAGACACGATATCCTTCTAAATATCCAATTTCATTGAGATCCGATCACCCGTTCGTAAGTTAAAAATACCTCATTTTTTCTAATTTTTCAGAACTAACCCCTCCCCCAACTACCCCGAAGCAAGCGGATCCGTTCCAGTTATATCAATCATGTATCTAGGACTTGTGCTTATTTTTCCCAACAAGTTTCATCCCGATCCCTCCACTCTAAGTGTTTTCCAAGTTTTACATTTCCCCCTCCCAACTCCCCCCCCCCCCCAATGTCACCAGATCGAGTCGGGATTTAAAATAAGAGCTCTGAGACGCAATATCATTCCAAACATCAAATTTCATTAAGATCCCATCATCCGCTCATAAGTTGAAAATACTTCATTTTTTTCTATTGTTTCCGAATTAACCGGCCCCCCACTCCCCCCCAGATGGTCAAATCGGGAAAATGACTGTTTCTAATTTAATCTAGTATGGTCCCTGATACGCTTGCCAAATTTCATCGTCCTAGATTACCGGGAAGTGCCTAAAGTAGCAAAACCGGGACCGACAGACCGACAGACTGACAGAATTTGCGATTGCTATATGTCACTTGGTTAATACCAAGTGCCATAGAAACGGTCATTGTCAAGAAGCTGGCAGTTAAAATCCCTACGGATGATTGTTTTTCTGACTTGTATTGTTTGGCAATTTAATCAAGACACTTTGTATAATGGTGTGAAAGCCAAAGAAATTAAAAAATAAGGCAAGGCTATGATTTTTATAATATCTTTGATTTCAGCTTTCTACCTAAGTACATCAATAGTAAACAAAACTTTGACACACGTTATCCATAATATATTAAGCGTTAGACTTGAGGTGTTTTTAGATGAAAACAAGAGCCAAGAGCTCATATGGCACTTGTGACGAGGTCAAAAGAGCCCAGAGCTTCTTCCCACCAAGTTTCATTACGATTTCTCCACTCTAAGCGTTTTCCAAGATTTCCGGTTTTCCCTCCAACTCCCCCTTAATGTCACCAGATCCGGTCGGGTTTTAAAATAAGAGCTCTGAGACACGATATTTTTCTAAATATCAAATTTCATTAAGATCCGACAACCCGTTCGTAAGTTAAAAATACCTCATTTTTTCTATTTTTTCCGAATTAAAGGTCCTTCCAACCCCCCTCCCAGATGGTTGAATAAGAGAAGTGACTATTTCTAAGTTACCCTGGTCGGATCCCTGACATGCCTGCCAACTTTCATCGTCCTAGCTTATCTGGAAGTGCCCGAACTAGCAAAACTGGGACCGAGAGACAGACAGACAGACCGACGGAAATTTAAATTGCGATCTACGACTCTGGACTTACGATTATTTATCCTACCCTGTTTCATCCCGAACCTTCCACTCTAAGCGTTTTCCAAGATCTCCAGTGCCCCCCTCCCACTCCCCGTCAATCTCACCGGATCCGGTTGGGATGTAAAATAAAAGCTCTGCGACACGAGGTCTTTCTAAATAACAAATTTCATTAAAATCCAATCACTCGTCCGATAGTTAAAAATACTTCATTTTTTTTAATTTTTATTAACCCCCAACCTCCCTAAAGAGAGTGGATCCAGTTCGGTTATGTCAATGACGTATCCAAGACATGTGCTTATTCTTCCCACCAAGTTTCATCCTGATCTCTACACTCTAAGTATTTTCCAAGATTTCCAATTTCCCCCTCCAACTCCCCCAAATGTCACCAGATCCGGTCGGGATTTGAAATAAAACCTCTGAGACAAGAGGCCCTTCTAAATATAAAATTTCATTAAGATCTGATCACATGTTCGTAAGTCAAAAATACCTCATTTTTTCTAATTTTTACGAATTAAACCCCCCCCCCAGCTCCCCCAAAGAGAGTAAATCCGGTCTGGTCATGTCAATCAAGTATCTAGGACAAGTGGTTATTCTTTCCACTAAGTATCATCACGATCTCTCCGATCTCATCATCCGTTGGTAAGTTAAAAAATGCCTCATTTTTCTGATTTTTCAAATTACCCCCGACTCCCCAAAAGAGATTAAATCTGGTCTGGTTATCTAAATCACGTATCTAAGACTTGTGCTAATTCTTCCCACCAAGTATCATCTCAATCTCCCCACTCTAAGCGTTTTCCTAGATTTCCGGTTTCCTACTCCAACTCCCCCCCAGTGTCTCCACATCCGGCCAGGATTTTACTTAAGAGCTCTGAGACACGAGGTTCTTCTAAATATCAAATCTCATTAAGATCCAATCACCCGTTCGTAAGTTAAAAATACCTCTTTTTTTCTAATTTTTCCAAATTACAGAATTATGTCCCCCTCCCACCAACACCAAAGAAAGTGGATCCAATCCGGTTATGTCAATCACGTATATTGAACTTGTGCTTATTTTTCCCACCTAGTTTCATCCTGATCTCTAAACTCTAAGCGTTTTCCAAGATTCCCCCCCTCCAACTCCCCCCAATGTCACCGGATACGGTTGGAATTTAAAAAAGAGGTCTGAGTTACGAGTTCCTTCTAAATATTATATTTCATTAAGATCCGATTACTCGTTTGTTAGCTAAAAATACCTCATTGTTTCTAATTTTTTCGAATTAATCCCCCCCCAACTTCCCCAAGGCGAGTGGATCCATTCCAGTTATATCAATCACGTATCTACGACTTGTACTTATATTTCCCACCTAGTTTAATCCCAATCTCTCCACTATAAGCGTTTTCCAAGATTTCAGGTTTCCCCCTCCAACTCCCCCCAATGTCACCGGATCCGGTCATGATTTAAATAAGAGCTGTGAAACACGATATTCTTTTAAATATTAAATTTCATTAAGATCTGATTACCCATCTGTAAGTTGAAAATACCTCATTTTTTCTATTTTTTCTGAATTAACCGTCCTCCAATCCCCCCAGATGGTCGAATTTGGGCAGAGACTATTTCAAATTTATTCTCTACTGATCCCTGATACGCCTGCCAAATCTCATCGTCCTAGCTTATCTGTAAATGCCCAAACTAGCAAAACCGGGACAGACAGACCGACCGACTGAAATTACAATCGCTATATGTCACTTGCTAAATACCAAGTGTCATAAAAACAACAAGATATTGGCTTCCCCGCATTTTTTTCAATAAAATTGAATTGAAGAACGCATAAAACAAGAATTGCAAAACCTAAATACTGTAGAAGGTCTTAACACGATATTCCGTTGTAAATTTAGTTGACACCTTCTGTTAACCCTTTGTGCAGTTCCAGGTAGTTTAGTGATGTTTTCCATTTTGCTACTGAGAACACTTTGCCCAACTCTAACTTTTCTCGGAAGTCGCAATTCAAGCCCTGTGAAAATGGTTTTACGCAAACGATGAATTTTACTTTTAATTACTAAGTTATTACGCTAAAACTAACTTCCTAGTGGAAAAACTTGCCTATCTCACGTACTTACGTAATTCCTTCATGTTCAAAATTCCTTCACTTATTCCTTTGTGTTCAAAAGGAATAAATTGCAAATTTGTTGTATAAAAAGAAGTGTGACTGATGTCTTGTACATATACCTTGTAAAATACGCACTCAATTGACCTATACCTTGTATATATCAGTTATCTAAGTAAATACTTTTCATATTTGTACCAATTTTTTACTATCCTAAACTATCATTTAATTTAAAACCTACAGTAAAAGTGGTGCATTGAGTTTCCTTTCTTATTCTGAAAAACTCATTATTCAGTATATGAGGTGTGCACACGAAGACCATAATATGTACTTCTTGAGTATTATCATCTAAAGTACCAATATCTTCTTTTTACTCAACGAACATTTTAGTAAGTGTCAAGAAAATTGGTAATGTCTTGTAATAGCGTGGTTCTTCAAAAAACGATACGCAAAACTATAACGTAGCCATACCTTCTCGAGTCCTCGAAAGATCGTTTCGCTGTCCAGTTTCAATCGGTTCTTGCTCCGCATTTTTCTCGGCTAAAGGAAAGAAAAACACATGTCAAAGCTCATACAGATTAAATGGTACTAGAAAATACACAGGCATATATACCAACATAAAAAATGCAATTAAATATTAAAACTACTTGAATTTTCTCAAACAGAAGACCTGATTATGTAGTCTATTTTAACAGGTTAGAATTATCAAAGAAATATTAGGATCCATGTGCCAAAGAGATTCGCTTTCATAAGGCTTTGCAAGAACTATCGTTGCACACACAAACAATAAAAAACTTAAATATAATATTAACAAAACAATATCAGCAAATATATAACAATCTTCATTTAATTGAAAACAATAGCTTCAGATAGAGCTTTATAATAACACAGCTTCAGAAGCTATATACAGCTTCAGATATATAGAAATATTTATTCATCTACGCCAAACAAACAATACTAAACATCAAAAACATATTCGACATAGTATAACTTACTGAGGCTGACAAGAGAGCAAACTTTTACCTATCCCCTTTTAATCCTTTTAATCCAAGATTTATTGTTTTTGACACTTTTTGAAACATCTTTGAAAATTTGAAAACTTCAGTCTTTCCTGAATACCAGTAGTTTATGTAATTGTTATTATATATATATGTATATATATATATATATATATATATATATATATATATATATATATATATATATATATATATATATATATATATATATATATATATAACCTGTTCGCACTCTGCTTTTAAAAAAGAACAATTAGGTAATGACGCGTTATTTAGTTAGATGGCATAAGAGTAAAATGTTACGTGTATAGCTTTAGAAAAAAGATGGTTTTTATTTTTAAAGTTTTGGAGACTATAGTTCAGAAAGTAAGAAGGGTTTTATTTATGTGTTAAAATTTATAAACTTCACGCAATATTTATAACTATTTAATTTTATTTGTTTCACATATTTTCACGAGGAAATTTGTTTTCAGATACCTTGAAATTTCTTCAGTACAACAATCACCAAGCTCCTGCACAGAATTTAGATCCAAAGAGGCAATTTCATAAAGTATTCTCCCCCACTGCATAAGTAGTGATACTGCTACTACTAAATAAAATATGAGTCGGTTTTCTCCGAATAAACAAGAAACATTTAAGGTCGTTCTTACCCTTGGCATAAATACAGTGGAATATATATGAACTTCGATCCTTTGGTATAGGAAATGATCCCTCTTCGATAACTGCATACGATACTTCAATGAACCTATAAACGTCATTGGAAAAAGAAGTATTGGGTTTGTATTTCAATCCAGTTGCATCTGGAAATGCATTCTTCAGAGTAGCTAATTCCAGGCTAAATTCACCACAAAACGAAGAAACTGGTAATTCGAGACATTCTCCTCTTCCTTGAACGGTAAGGTACATCTTTGTTTTAAAATTCAGGCTAAAAGAACAAGTGCAAGATAGGTTAAAAGTTTACAAACAAATAAATACATTAGCCTACATAAGCAAAGGTGTTTCTGCAACTACTACTACTAGTACTAGCACTATTACTACTACTAGTACTACTGTAGTGATAACTATCAAGGCTGAGGATATTAAAACATACATCTAAGGAAGCGCTGAAGGGGAAATCCGAAATAAATCAGAACATTCAATGTGTATGCAGGTTGCTGATACAGGCATAGGAGTAATATTTTGAAACGGCTTATAATATCAAGATTAAACTTCCGGGGCATCATGAGGAGGATGATCAACTGAAAAACAAGCAACATGTACCTGCTACTACTGCTATTAATACTGCTTCTAAAACTGTTACTACTATTAATAACTAAACACTACTACTACTCTGCAAAATATCTACAAACAAGCAGAAATTAACCTGATTAGGGCTGACTACCTCCATTACTTCTCAAGACCAGAACATAATTTTCACTTTACTGAATACAAAATACATTTTAAATATTTTTCAACTTTTAAAAACCAAAAACTATTAAACTTTAAGGAGTAAATATCAGGCACAAAACCACGACTGAAAACTAAAACCCCTGTTACCCATATCCCCGATACCGACACATGTGACTCCGACATGCACATTATCGATACCTCTGATACCACATTAAAACCCTTTTCTCAGGGACTATGGAGGGTTATATAGTCACCAAAACCATAGCTATTGGACCTATGAACTATGTTGAACAAAATAGCTATCTCAAAATTTTGATCAGACGACTTTGGTGGAAGGGAGACTAACTGCCGCCCAGTCTTTTTGTTCACTTAATAAGAGTACTAGCAAACTTAATTTTCGGTTGAATGGGCAATTAAACATCTATCTGTGATGTTGTGGTCCTCTCTAGCCTTCGTAGAAAAAAGAAGACACATCAATGATACCTTTGCAAAAAAAGGATTTTCCAACTGGTGTTCAAGGTGGAGGACTATGTTCATTTCAATGTGGCACTTTCTATATTTTGATTCGACACCATTTTCGAAGAGATTTCAGGCTCTTTTTCAAAATCTTTATAAATTTGTTTGGCAACAAACTTTTACTTTAAGATTAACCGAAGCAATAGTTACCATTCCTGATTCAGTGTCAAATGGCAATTTCTTCTCCCTAAGAAGTTTTTTTCTCAAAACAAATTTATCAACTTTTGGTTAATATGGGCTGTGGTTCACTTTTGCAGCTACTGTTGCAACCATGATGCAGAAAACACATTTTGAATTCATTTTCACTATACTTCCACCATCCCCTCCCCTTAATTTGCAAATATATAGACCAATTTATATATTTCCAATGCATTTAGCCATGTCTCACTTTTGTTCCAACCCATGTACCCACAAATTGAATAAATGTTGACAAAATCAAGAAACCGAAAAAACATGGGAAACATACACAATTGTGTTCTTAACATGTTTCCTTCTCAACAGCATCAATTCTAGGCTAAAACCCTTTGCAGTTAAATCCATTTCAACAAAATTACAATATGGCAAAATAATTGAAATGTATTCAATTTTTACTACTAATTTATATATTATGGGATGGGTAAAGAATATTAAAGAGCTTTAGAGAATTATATAAGTAAGTGCATTAGGATTTTTTCAAAGTTGTTTCCTGAACTTTATAGTATCTTCTTTTGGGGGTAAATATATGACTGTTCATATTATTGACTTAAAGTGAATAAAGTAAATATATACCACCCGATGCCTTTTTTGTTCTCTTTACGAATATAATAATCGCTTTTATTGCAAATTCGAATTTAAGCACTTTTTGACATAACCTAACCTTATTATAAATAATTTTAGCACTGAGAAAATGTACTATTATTTTGTCGAAAACGACCGAGAACATTGCACTAAGAGAAAATAGTATTATTTTGTCAGAAAACGACCGATAACTCATACTTAATTAAAAATTCGTCATTTTTAAGAGCTCAAAAAGTGCTTAAATTTGAATTTACGATAGAAGCTATTATTACATTCGTAAAGAGCATCGATTGGTATGTTAACTTTATTGGTAAGTCATTAATATGAAAAGTCATATATTTACCCTTTTGGGTAGGCCTAACGGTACACCAATACCTTATTGATCTCTTGGGAAGGTATTTTGAAGGGCCCACTTCCATTCTGTCTTCCTCAAAAAGGTACTAGGTAGATGACCTGATATTATCTTAGTTAGGGCTCGGAATGATCCGGAGAATGATCAAAAATTTAAAAAAAAAGTCTGCAAGGAGCAACATATGTAAAAATAAAAAAAAATCCTTGTCCTTCCCGTACATTCTTCTAAATTCTGCCCCTTTTCTTAGGGACTAGGGGCAATCCCCGACCCCAATTTCAGAATATAGCCTGCATACAGTCACTTAGTTTGCAAATTTGCTTTAATATCCTTAAAGGGATCTTAAAGTAACATCTTATTCCTTATTAGCCTACAATAATTGCTTATAGAAACTGGATGCACAAAATAGGCTCACCAGGATAAAGTAAAAAACTATAAATTTACCTAAGCCAGTAGGTTTTGGCTGGACTTCATGATCGATAGCACAAACAAGGGCAAGGGGGAGGAGGTGCACCCATTTCCAAAAATTATATTTATAGATTTTCAATGAAAATCTCTTTGATTTTTATTGAAATAATTCATAAAATCAAAACTTTCTGGTAAATTTGAATGGATTGATAACATCTAAAGGGAAAATGCTAATAAAATATCAAAGTAGAACCTCTAGATTAATTTTTATCATCTTTCCATTATCACGGTTATTTTTCTTACAATTAATGCCCCCCCCCCTTTATCACATTCCAGATATAACCCTAGGACATTTGTCAAGAAAAGGATGATAGACTTTGTGGAAAAAGCCTTAAAAAAGCATTTTTATAACAGAACATTTTATGAGAAACAAATATATAAATGATCTTAAAGTAACAACTTACATGCCTAGTGCCATACTTCAGCCACTAGGCTGTTTTTGCATACAGACCCTCCCTGCAAAAATCTATGTAAAAGCGTGTAGGCTTATAGAAAGTAATCTCACCTAAACCCAATCTTCAAGAAAATTTCCACTCTCCGATTTCACACACTCGACTAAATCAAAACCACCAACCAATTGATATTCATATTACTCTGACTTATGATGAAATACATCTGGAAAGCTAAGCAAGTGTATTCTTTCTATATAGTCGAAAACAAAATCAAATGGGGTTTGGTAGGGAGAATTTCATCCAAAGAAATATGACATACCAATACCTAAGATACAAGTAACCACAATCAGATAAGATAGCAGGACATCAGACCGTGATCAGATAACAAACAAAGAGAAACACTGTTTTATTCCCAATGTAATTCTCTTCTGAGACATAATAATTGCTACCGTCATCATTCCGTACCAGCCCCCCCCCCCCTGTAATGCCTAAATAAAGCCCTAGGCTGTGTACAAAAATGTCCTAATTTTGTAGTTTGACTTTTTTATTTGGTATTTGGTTTTTACATGGTTGCACGAGTTCTCAAAAACATGATCAGAACCAGAACCGCTGAGAGATCAGAACCGCCACTGATTATTTGTGAAAAATAAGTAGAAAAAATAACATAAGGCAACATTAGGAGGTAGGGGCTTGTAGGCAATAATGACAGTAGTGACAATTACTGTATTTAGAAACATAATTAAACGAAGAATGGAAGGCTAGTAGTCTTACTGTGTTTGGCTATAATTCAATTCTACCCCTTTTTAAACTCAAATGATTATTGCAAAAAATTGAATCTTTAAATTAAGTTTAGAAATTTGAATCAATTTGAATTTACCTGCTTCAATTTAGATTAGGCTGAAAAGATAGTGCAAATAGTAAACATCGATTCTACATTATGTCTTAAAAAAATTAACTTACATTATGTGAAATTCAATTTCTTCATGCTCCACAGTCAGTAGCAAAATTAAGTATTATGTATTCCCTTTTTTATTTTTAGTTGATTTTTTTTATTATTTAGTTTTTTCATTTTTTCATTTCTTTTTTTGATTCTTAGATGTGTTTTTATTTTTGTTTATTTTCACTTCTTAAAATTTTATTTTTTGTTTCATTACTTTTTTATTTATTTTTTACTTTTTTTCTTTATTTTTGAATTTTTAAATATTTTTTTTTATGTTTCGTTGATTTGTCTATCATGACCATACCTATGTTAAGAATCCCGCTTTATGTTTGATCCACTATATTTGAAATCCGACTTTATATTTATTCAGTAAAGGAAACTTATGATCTTTTAACCTGTTTCATTCAACCCGGATGAATATTTATTCATAGTAATGTCACGGGCTTACAAAATGTTAAGCACGGCTGGAATATACAAATGAGGTCCGCATGGGAATATATGCCGCATGTATTCATAAGAAATCTGGCTGCTAGGGAAGTTCATTGCCTGATCTGGTTGCTAAGTAAACCAGTTATGCAAATGTGTATTCCTGGGCCTTGTCAACATCATACTACTCCAGTTTCTAATTGGGAATTTAATTTAGAACATACACTCCCGTGACCTATTTAATTTTTCTGGGAGGGGGCTTTGTATACAAAATAATTCCTTTTCGTTTTAAGTTTCAATTTTACTGCTTTCTTCAGGTTGATATTTTTATTTGTGATTGTTTTCAAATAATGCTAGGATACTCTTTACTCCCTATTGTCAAATTTCGCCTAAAAATTTCACTAAAAACTTTCCTTCGCACGGAAAATTCCCGTAGAAAGTCCCCTCCCCCTAAAAATATCCTACCCTAAAAAATCTCCGAATATTTCCCAATAACGAAACCTAGGCCATATATCAAACCCTTTCTTTGGAGATTATGAGAACAGAAAGAAATGCGACGAGTTCGAATAGCTTAAATTGTTTTTTCCGAAATATTAAAAAAAAGAAATGTAAAACAAATTTGAGGCCATTTTCCTTCTCCAGAAATTATCAGAAAAAAAAATCAAGTTCAAAATCACTCAAATTTTGGCGGTTAGTCGTAATTTTTTTGCGCAGTAGTCAACAAATACAGGTTATCCGCATAATCATATAGAACGCGGAAACCCATGATTGAATAAAATACCCGATAAGGAATTGCACCCTTACCATCGTGATTCTAAGTCCACCACTCTACCGACCAAACTACGAGCTCTTGTAATCTAATTTACCTGATTGACATTTTAGGACCCTTAATTGCATAATTAACAGCCTATTTCCATGATCAATGGACGGTCGAATCACCACTAATAGTATAGTTATTAGACCTTTCAGCTATGATGAAAAAAGGGCTATTGATCGGATGACATGAGATGAAAAGGGCCTTTAAAGGGAGAGTGAGGTTGGCTAGCTGCCCTCCAATATATTATTACTTGAAAAAAGGCACTAGTAATTTAATTTCCATTTGAAAGAGCTATTAAACAACTCTTTAAGGTATCTGGTAACCCGATACACCAGTTTCAAACAAGAGCTAAGAGCTCATATGGTATGAGCAAAATTCACAACTATTTGAGGTATCTGGTAACCCGATACACCAGTTTCAAACAAGAGCTAAGAGCTCATATGGTATGAGCAAAATTCACAACTCTTTGAGGTATCTGGTAACCCGATACACCAGTTTCAAATAAGAGCTAAGAGCTCATATGGTATGAGCAAAATTCACAACTCTTTGAGGTATTTGGTAACCCGATACACCAGTTTCAAACAAGAGCTAAGAGCTCATATGGTATGAGCAAAATTCACAACTATTTGAGGTATCTGGTAACCCGATACACCAGTTTCAAACAAGAGCTAAGAGCTCATATGGTATGAGCAAAATTCAAAACTCTTTGAGGTATCTGGTAACCCGATACACCAGTTTCAAATAAGAGCTAAGAGCTCATATGGTATGAGCAAAATTCACAACTCTTTGAGGTATCTGGTAACCCGATACACCAGTTTCAAACAAGAGCTAAGAGCTCATATGGCATGAGCAAAATTCACAACTCTTTGAGGTATCAGGTAATCCGATACACCAGTTTAAAACAAGAGCTAAAAGCTCATATGGTATGAGCAAAACTTCATAACTCTTTGAGGTATCAGGTAACCCGATACACCAGTTTAAAACAAGAGCTCATATGGCACATGTGACGAGGTCGGAAGAGCCAAGAGCTAAGAGCTCATATGGTATGAGCTCTAGCAAAATTCTAAGAATCAATAGATTGCTCTAAAAGAAAAATCAGAGGCTTAATGTCGGTCGGGATTTAAAATAAGAGCTCTGAGTCACGACGTCAAGCTAAATATCAAAATTCATTAAGATCTGATCACCCACTCGCAAGTTAAAAATACCTCAATTTTTCTAATTTTTCCTCTCCTTTCAGCCCCCCTTATGTTCGAATCGGGGGAAACGACTATATTGAGTCATTTTGCACAGCTCCCTGACATGCCTACAAATTTTCATTGTCCTAGCACGTCCAGAAGCGCCAAACTCACCAAAGCACTGAACCCCACCACCTAACTCTGCCAAAGATAGCGGATCCGGTCCAGTTATGTCAGTCAAATATCTTGGACTTGTGCTTATTCTGTCCACCAAGTTTCATCCTGATCTCTCCGCTATAAGCATTTTCAAATATTTCGAAGGACCCCCCCCCCCACCCTAATTACACTGGGTCTGGTCGGGATAAAAAATAAGAGATCTGAGTTTCGAGGTCCTTCTAAATATGAAATGTCATTAAGTAAGATCACTCTTTTGCAAGTTAAAAATACCTCATTTTTTCTAATTTTTAGAATTAACCCCCCCCCCCCCTCCAGCTCCCCCAAAGAATGCAGATCCGTTCCGGTTATGTCAATCCTGTATCTAGGACTTGTGCTTATTTTTCCCATCAAGTTTCATCCCGATCCCTCCACTCTAAGCATTTTCCAAGATTTTAGGCTCCACCCCCCCCAACTTCCCCTTCACCGGATAATGTCGAGATTTAATATAAGAGCTCCGAGACATGATATCCTTCCAAACATCAAATTTCATCAAGATCCGACCACTTCTTCGTAAGTTCAAAATATCTCATTTTTCTAATTTTTCAGAATTAACCCCCCTCCCATTCCCCCAAAGAGAGTGGATCCGTCCCGGTTATGTCAATCACGTATCTAGGACTTGTGCTTATTTTTCCCACCACGTTTCATCCTGATCCCTCAACTCTAAGCGTTTTCCAAGATTTTAGGTTCCCCCCCTCAATCCCCCGATGTCACCGGATCCAGTCGGGATTTTAAATAAGAGCTCTGAGAGACGATAGCCTTCCAAAATTCAAATTTCATTAAGATCCGACCACTCCTTCTTAAGTTAAAAATACCTCATTTTTCTAATTTGTTCAGAATTACCCCCCCCCCCCCCAACTTCCACAAAGATAGCGGATTAGTTCCGGTTAAGTCAATCACGTATCTAGGACTTGTACTTATTTTCCCACCAAGTTCCATCCCGATCCCTCCACTCTAAACGTTTTCAAATATTTTAGGCCCCCCCTCTCAATTCCCCCCAATGTCACCGGATCCAGTCGGGATTTAAAATAAGAGCTCTGAGACACGATATCCTTCCAAACTTCAAATTTAATTAAGTTCCGATCACTCCTTCGTAAGTTAAAAATACCTCATTTTTTCTAATTTTTCAGAATTAACCCCCCCCCCCCCCCAGCAGAACAAATCTGTTCCGGTTACGTCAATAACGTATCTAGGTCTTCTGCTTGTTTTTCCCACCAAGTTTCATCCCGATCCCTTCACTCTAAGCGTTTTCCAAGATTTTAGGTTTCCCCCTCCAACTCCCCCCAATGTCATCGGATCTGGTCGGGATTTAAAATAAGAGATCTGAGTAACAATATCCTACCAAACATCAAATTTCATTAAGATCCGACCACTCCTTCGTAAGTGAAAAATACCTCATTTTTCTAATTTGTTCAGAATTAACCCCCCCCCCCTCCAACCCCCCCAAAGAGAGCGGATCCGTTCCAGTCATTTCAATCACCCCAGCTCCCCCAAACAGAAAAATCCTTTCCGGTTATGTCAATAGCGTATCTAGGTCTTCTGCTTATTTTTCCCACCAAGTTTCATCCCGATTCCTCCACTCTAAGCGTTTTCAAAGATTTTAGGTCCCCCCCTCAATTCCCCCCAATGTCACCGGATCCAGTCGGGATTTAAAATAAGAGCTCTGAGACACGATATCTTTCCAAACTTCAAATTTCATTAAGATCCGATCACTCCTTCGTAAGTTAAAAATACCTTATTTTTTCTAATTTTTCAGGATTAACCCCCCCCCCAACTCCCCCAATCAGAGCAGATCCGTTCTGGTTATGTTAACAACGTATCTAGGTCTTCTGCTTATTTTTCCCACCAAGTTTCATCCCGATCCCTCCACTCTAAGCGTTTGCCAGGATTTTAGGTTTCCCCCCTCCAACTCCCCCTAATGTAATCAGATCTGGTCGGGATTTAAAATAAGAACTCTGAGACACGATATCATTCCAAACAGCAAATTTCATTAAGATCACATCACCCGCTCATAAGTTAAAAATACTTCATTTTTTCTATTTTTTCCGAAGTAACCGGCCCCCCACTCCCCCCCCCCCCAGATGGTCAAATTAGGAAAACGGCTATTTCTAATTTGATCTGGTCCGGTCCCTGATTTGCTTGCCAAATTTAATCGCCCTAGCTTACCTCAAAGTGCCTAAAGTAGCAAAACCGGGACCGACAGACAGACAGACCGACATTAATTTGCGATTGCTATACGTCACTTGGTTAATACCAAGTGCCATAAAAAAGAACAAGGAATTAGTATTCCCATGCAAAAGGTAATTTTCCTTGTAGTTCATGGTGAGGGACTCTAATTACCCTATACAAGGTATTTGACAATACTGATTGGAAGTGTAAAATTTCTATTTTTATCTGATGCCATTTTTGAGGGGTTCAGATTCTTTTGCGAAATCATCATAATTTTTTTTTTGCAATAAGCTTCTACTTACAAGATTAGCCGAAGTAAAAGTTACCATTCCTGAATCAATGTCAGACGGCAATTTCTTATCATTACACAGTTTTTCTTAAAACAGACTTTTCCACTTTCAGTTACTATGGTCTGTGGTTTGGTCTTTACTAGATTGAACCTACTGCTACAAAAATGGCTGTCTCAAAATTTTGATCGGACGACTTTGGGGGAAGAGGGACAAGCTGCTGTCCAATCTTTTCGGTCACTTAATAAGGGCACTAGCAAACTTAATTTTCGTTTGAATGGGCAATTAATGATCTCATTATGATGTTGTGGTTTCTTCTAGCCGTTATAAAAGAAAAGGAGACGTGTCAGTGATACCAACGAAAAAGTGTTTTTCCTTGGTGTTCAAGGTGGAGGACTATAAGTATTCTATATTAGGTTTTTGCCTATGTTGATTCCAATGGTGCACTTTTCATTTGAATTTGACACCATTTTTAAGGGATTTCACAATTTTCTCAAAATCTCCATAAATTTGTTTTGCAATAAACTTTTACTTTAAAATTAAACAAAACAATAGTTACTATTCCTGATACAGTGTCAAATGGCAATTTTTCTCTCTAAGAAGCGTTTTTTCTCAATAAGCATTTATTAACTTTTGGTTAATATGGGCTGTTGTTCACTCTTGCAGCTACTGCTGCAACCATGATGCAAACAAACAGTGAATTAACACATTTTGAACGCATTTCCACTATACTTCCACATCTCCTACCCCTAGTATGCAAATATATAGACCAATTTATATATTTCCAGTGTATTTAGCCATGTGTCACTCTTGTTCCAACCCAGGTACCAAGAAATTGAATAAACAGCCGAGTAACAAAATTAAGAAACAAAAAAAAAAAACGAACATGGGAAACACACACAATTGTGTTCCTAACATGTTTCCTTCTCAACAGCGAGAATTGAGAAAAAGAGGAAAACTTTAGCGTGAAGAGCCGGACTTTTTTACACGGAGCAATTTCTGTTCGTTTTAAGTTTTAATGTCGCTCCTTACTTTCAGTTAGAAAAAACTTTAATTTTTTTTTATTTAATTAGCAAACAGGAGCGTAGAGTTCTATGCAAACACTAAAAGAGCATATGCTGGATTTAAATGAAGTTCAACGATCATTTTAACTTGAGGTTATAACAACACGTACCATAATTGGCGACAACCTGGTTTAGTTCCCAACTTCATTTTAATAAAACGAATATTATCGTGTGGAGATCGTCATGCTTTACCCACGTGTTATGCATATATTACTTTATATCGATTCGATTAGAACCGATAATGAATTTGTTTAGTTTTTAAGAGAGTTTTGCCTTAAATTTTATTTAATAAATACAATAAATCATCCATTTTTTATCTTGTCATAATAAGATTACCGACGTACCTTATCCTTTCGTATTAGTTCAGGTCTATAAGAATTCACACCATTCCCAAATTTCGGGGGGACGGGTGCACCCCATTATCCACCCCCTGGGTTCATTCTTGCCTCTTTAGAGCCTGCTTGGTGTAAGATCGCTTTTCGTTTAGCGATATTTAGCAAGGTTTAAACGATCCCTCTGCAAAATATGTCCCAGTCATTTCATTTTTTTTTCTCATTATAGCCCTATAGAGTGGAATAGACCCATGTTTTTGTACAGTTCACTGTTTGAAATGCCAGTAGTCAAACAAATACCAAAAACCATCCATTAACAATTCCTCTAGAAAACGTCTAAAAAACAACTTCTTTTGCCTAATGAAGCGCCCATATTTCGGAACCGTGCCTGACATCTGTCATCGCTTCTGCTTCCAATATTCTAATCTTGGGTCATACTTATTTTCCACACCTTTTTTTGCTGTGAAACAATACTCTTGGCCTCAAGCATTTTTTTTTTACTTCTTCACTGCATCCATCATCTTGAGTAACCATTGAGTCACCTTTTACTGTTGAGTAACTTTCTAAATTTTGGGAAAGATAAAACAGGTAGTGCTTTGGCAAGTGCAATGTATAGCATTCCCTGCTCTTTCGATAAATTTCACATCGGTTGAACGCACCAAAAATTTTGGTAACGTTTTATTGAGAAACGAAATTCAATGGATAATGCGCTAAAATTTACAAAACCTCCATAAAGTTTTACCTCAGCTATAACTGAACATAAATTTTTTGTTCCGGATCCTTTTTTACAGTTCGAGGAAGCAACGGCTATTCCTAGCCATCAATGGTTCTATAAAAAAATTTTAAGCGAAAAACAAACGAAAAACCGAAGAGAATGGCAGCATCAAAAATTTTATCACGACATTATATAACAACAATATAATTAATTTCATCTTTAATTTTCAATTTATAATCAATTTACTTCTCTCTTTCTGTTAGTATAGCTGGCAGCTGTATATGGTATAATTGTCTATATATATATATATATATATATATATATATATATATATATATATTATATATATTGGCTGGTTTAATTTCGTTTTATCTACATTTTTTATTTATATTATTTTGGTTCTAGATTCTATCTGTATTTTTTTTTTATTCATTTTACGCTGAAGACGTCTTGTTTTATACTGGCGAAATGTTCTTTCAATTTTTGTTCTCCTCTTTTCATTTATTGGTCAAAGACCCGTTTGTTTGTTTTAGATTCCTTTCTTTGTTTTTTTTAACAAGGATTTAAAAATCTTTCGTTCGTCAAGAGCAAAAAATTCTCTGCGTGTGAAGCAGGAAAATATTGGGTTATCAACAATTTGGACCATGTCCTTACTTTGGGAGGGGCCCTGAAGGTTTTTTCTGACCCTTGTTGGGTTTTTTAATGTAACAATCATCTAAATCTTGAAGAAAATAGTCGATATTATGTAACAAGCCCCTGTATCGTGAAGAAAAGAAACCCCCATTACGTAACAACAAGTCATGAAAGATCGCGTCATCATTACATCTAATTATTGGACTATGATAAATTTCTTCACAAGGGGAACTCCCCCGCTTGACTAGCGGACTCTAACAAGTCTTTTTGCGTAACATCCAAAAAAATCATTTCCATAAGTAAACAATACTCTATCATGTAACAACCAAAGAAAGCATTTGCATAAATAAACAATACTCTATTAAGTAAGAAGCTCTTATATCTTGCAGAAAATATTTCCTATTACGTAACAAACATCTGTGTCTTGAAGTTTCTAGTGTCCGGACCGATATTTTAAGGTGGTGGGCCCTTTTTGGGACAGGACCACCCTAACTAGTTTTTACGTTTAATTTTTCATTTCCCAGTTTAATTATTCAATAGCGAAACCAATTTACATAGTTGATTTATATTTTAATTCTCAAATATTACATTTAGTAATTATAAAATTACTGTCATATCCACACATAGGCTTATATTTTCAAACTCTCCAACGTCCAGCTTGTTGTTCCACGGGGTACCTGGTGGTCCCACTGGCTAACTTGCTGTACATTGGAACTATAAGCAACAATTTTGGCTTCATAATGCTCATTTAAAAAGGACATCAATTGTAAAGCTGTTATGCCTTTAACCTGCCAGAGGCATGGATTTTTAACATCATGTTTCATGATTTGAATCTGACCTGACTGGAGTAGCAAAAGCTTAGCCTGTAGATCCTTGGACTGTTTTGCATTTATCCCATCTAGGTAGCATATTTCGCCACTAAATTCAGTCTCAGTGACACGAATAAACATACCTATAACAAAAACAATTCAAAGCGGTAAGTTTTAACCAGATTATTGGCCAAAAGGCTGGGTTATAAAATTTTTTTGAAAAGTTAATTACAAAAACTAATAATTTGTATTCCAGTGTGCCTGTAAAATCTGAAATGAAAAGGAGACTTCATTCTCTCTCTCTCTCTCTCTCTCTCTCTCTCTCTCTCTCTCTCTCTCTCTCTCTCTCTCTCTCTCTCTCTCTCTCTCTCCTCTCTCCCTCTCTCTCTCTCTCACTCTCTTTTTTTTTTAAGTTACTCAGGATATGTCACTACAGTTTTAAGGAGGCTGTATCCACTAATAGTAGAAAGGTAAGAAAATTGTAAAAAACAATATATTTAAATGTATGCAGTAAATAAAATCTCCCATTAGTCTAAGTTTGGGATTTCAATATTTTTCCTTTTTGTCCTTTCTTATTATCTTCACTTGTTATTTAAACGTAATACTTTGCTATTGAAACTAAAAAAATAAAAAAATAGGTCTTAAACGATCCACTAAGACGTAGCAGAGCAGGAGTTTTTACTGAAGTCGGCTATTTGGTGTCGGGTAGGGGCTCCTTTTGATTTAGACATATTGGCTTGATTTCCTCTTTTATTAGAATAAAAACTATGAGCAACGAAGTTCACTCTACACTTTTAAATCATTAATTGCCTTAACTCTTAGTCCCTACCCCTTTTTCAATTTGTAATTCTGATTGGCATCTTTATTGATCAACATGCATCTTCAATGTTTTGCACTTTCAATTTAAACATTAAAAAATTATTAAGAGTTTAAGGAATAAAAATCAGTATATGTATATATATATATATATATATATATATATATATATATATATATATATATATATATATATATATATATATATATATATATATATATATATATATCAGTAAAGTACAAATTACGTCTTGTCTTCGCAATTTATTGGGGGTGTCAGCCCTAACCATGTTAATTTATGCTCATTTTGAGTTTGACTCGGTTATTTATTGCAAGTTCTGTTCGTTTTGGGTTTCATTTATTTATTGTTGGTGATTTGTGATATTCTTACGTTTGGAAGATTATATAACTTTGCTTTTCTTTGAAAAACTTTGTGAAATTTTTTTTAAATTTATTTCTGTTCGTTTGTTATTGACATAATCTTTTTCATGAAAAGACAAAGCAATGTTTGAAAACTTTTTTTTTAAGAATACATAGCTTTGCCTGCTATCTGTATGTTTGAGAAAATTTTTCAGCAATTTTGACAAAATACACCCTTTTTAAAATCTAGACATATATACTATTGTTTAATTTAGCTTTACATCTTCTCAAGTTGACCAAAAAAATGAAAATCGATATTTTTCCAGAAAATTGTATCTGTGCTCTTTGACAATATGGATAAGCCTATACTCTTTTTGTTTAGCTATATTGTAAAAACAGGAGTAGTAATAGTAGCAGCCTTGAAAATTTCAACTTATTACCCTCAGTCAATCTTGCAGTATTGCTTAGGTGTCTTATTGGAAAATACATACATACAGTGTCATTTTATTGATTTTTCAACGAAAATTTAGTTTTAAAGCATAATGGACGAATTGCATAACTGTGGGGGGTTGACACACCGAATATCCTTTGAGACACTGCTACTAAACCATTTAGCTATGCTGAATAAAATGGCTAGCTCAAAATTTTGATAGGTTTTGTTTGAAAAATTAATAGAGTTGGAAAGACGGCTACCTGCCTTCCAATCAATGTCGAGTCCCAATAACTTTTAATTACGGATTTTAACTTAAGGATTATTTCTTAAAAATCCTTTTTTATTTTTGCTGAAGGAAAATCGAAAGATCAAAACAATCTGGTAAATTTGTAGTGATTTACTACATCTAAATTGATATTGCAACAAAAATAAAACTAGATCCGTCAGATTCCTTGTCTTATACTGTTTTAGATACGATGATGATACTATGCACTATACATAACATACTAAATATGCACTATTTACACTATACTATGCAAACTTTAGCCACTAGGCTGTTTTGGGGCACATTTTCCTAAATACTCATTCAAAGAATCCATGCAAGTGCATCCAGGCATACTAAAATTAATAAAGTTTTAATTCAAGCGTCCACTCTACGATTTCTGACACTCGACTAAATCAAAACCAAAAGAAAACCGTATTGCTAAATACATTTTAAATGTTTTTGCTTTTTTGACTTTAACAAAATAACAATTATTGACACTTTAAAGAACAAATATCTTATATTATATATATATATATATATATATATATATATATATATATATATATATATATATATATATATATATATATATATATATATATATATATATATATATATATATATATAATTTTAACCCTAACACGTTACATGTTACAACCATTTACTCAGGGAATCTGGAGGGTTATATAGTCACCAAACCTGTAGCTATTGGACCTTTGAACTATGTTGAAAAAAAAAATGGCTATCTCAAAATATTAATCAGACGACTTTGGGGGAAGGGTGACAGTCCAATCTTTTTGGTCATTTAATAAGGGCACTAGCAAACTTAATTTTCGCTTGAATGGGCAATTAAACATCTCTCTATGATGTTGTGTCTTTTTATAAATAAAAAAACTAGTTTTTTTAACTGAAAGTAAGGAGCGACATTAAAACTTAAAACGAGCAGAAATTACTCCGTGTATGAAAGGGGCTGTTCCCTTCTCAAGAGCGGGGCGTTGAGAAGGGAACAACGCCCCGTTGTTCCCCTTTGTTTTTTTCCGAGAAGGGGAAAAAAAAATAACACGCACCCGTGATCGGTCTTCTAGCAAAAAATACGAAGTTCCACATTTTCCTAGATAGCAGCATGAAACTTTAACAGTAGGGTCTCTGATACGCTGAATGCGATGGTGTGATTTTTGTTAAAATTCTATGACATTTAGAGGGTGTTTCCCCCTATTTTCCAAAATAAGGCAAATATTCTCAGGCTCGTAACTTTTGATGACAAAGCCTAAATTTGATGAAACTTATATATTTAAATTCAGCATAAAAATCTGATTCTTTTGATGTATCTTTCAGTATCAAAATTCCCTTTTTTAGAGTTTCGTTTACTATTGAGCTGGGACGCTCCTTACTACAGTTCGTTACCACGAACGGTTTGAAAATACTGTTTTAATAAACAGTGTCAACTTTGACAAAATCTCAAAAATTTAATAATCAAAATGTTACTTTTCATAACAACGTAGCGTATCTTTCCACGTTTTAAAGTTCAATATATTTCGCTTAAATTACAGAATTTGCACTTTTACAATAAAAAGTATATTTATCAATTTTCAATCCTGCTACTATCTATTTATTACACGGTCGATGTCTACCTCAATATTTAGGTGAAAGTTTATAATGGTTAGTCCTGTCAGTCTAGAGTCGTGTCAGTTGAGAGCTCTTCGTTAGTATTTCCTCTTCTATTCATCCAAAAAAAATTGAATAAAGACCCAAATCGTCAGAAAAATATAAACTCTAATAAGGATACATGTAGGCATTTCCTTCAAACTAAGTATATGAGTCGAAATACTTCTTAAAAAACAAATTAATATGTGTTTGCAATTTTTTGTATTTGATAGGTATAGATTGGTTATTTAAATTCTCAGGGTTTCAAGCTGTAGTAGATTTCTAATTTTTTTTTTCAATTTTGAGATTTTCATATATTCAATTCAAACGTTTAAATCTCGATACATCTGTTGAGCATAAATATAAAAATCTGAAATTTGACTCAGATTTTGCATTAAGTAAAAGAATTGTCCTGTAAGAATTTTGATTTATATACAGCTCATCTTGGAAATATGATTGGATGGAATGAATCAAAATAAGTATAAAAATCCTCGGCGGTATATACAGCAGTTTAGACAGTTTTATGGACAAATATATGCAACCCCTATACAAGAACATAACTATATTTTGTGATTGGTTGGTGTTAAGAAGGTGAGAATGTAATGTTGTAGTTGCATTCCATTTCTTTGGTTAACTCAAGCTGTACGAATTACCACTTTTTATTAACATTTTATTAGTAAATGTTTGAAAAAGATGCCAGTCTTCTGATTCAAAATGAGAATTCAGAGACCCATCTATACCAGCTAGATAGAAAAATAAAGACATAGTTATTTGACTTCTTTTGTAAACAATTTTTCGAAAATTTATTTTTCTTAAATGATTACTCAAACCTTAGAAGGAGTATTTCGACTCATATACATAGTTTTAGGTATATACATACACGAACTTTTATTGAAGTTCTAAACATTTTGGCCTTTATTTTAATGTTTTAGGATGAACAGAGGAGGTGATATGTCATATATTGCAGAGCTTTAATTAGATGAAAAGAGGCAGTAAAGTGGTCACCATTTCCCCACCAAAATCCAAAAGTTAAATTAATAATGTTTGGTTTTACTTTCAATTACTTTCAATTATACTTTACTTTCAATTATACAAATCCCCTGGTGTCTCGATACTCAACAATAAAATTATCTGCCTCTCTAGTCTCATACCCATGGAGTGAACGATTTACTGGAGCACATACATCATTGCAACATCGATACGCAAAAACAGCAGCTTGATAATCTCGAATCTGACCAATGTTAAGCACTCGTAATTTCTTAAAACATGACGCGGTATCATTCACATTTTCTACATAATTACCAAGAAGACGTACTGTTTTATTCTGTAGGATCTGCACTCTTTTAAAATTTGCATAAAAATTACTAGACCAAAGGACACAACCATAAGAAATATAAGGCGCAACAATGGTGTGGTATAATAATAAAAGAACTGGTAATGGTAAAACATGCTTTAATCGACGCAAAATTCCCAAACCTCTAGCAACTTTAGCTGCAACAAGATCACTATGGTTCTTCCAAGATAGATTACAATCAAGCTGGAACCCCAAATAACGCACTTCATGTAGTTGTGACAGAGGCCTGCCGTTAAAAAATATCTTTTTATCAACACATGGAGGCTTACCAACTCTCCTATAAATCATAAAATTAGTTTTATTAACGTTTACTGACAAAAGGCTCAAACTTGTAAATACAAAAAATGCCTTTAATACCCTATTAACTTTCAACAACAAATCATCGACAGATTGACTAGACATAGTTAAAGCTGTATCATCCGCAAAAGTCGTAATACAACACTCGGGTAAGTAGAAACGCATTGAATCAACATACACAAGGTACAGAAGTGGTCCCAAAACAGACCCCTGAGGTACACCACACCTCACTTGAAAAGGAGAAGAAAACACATTATTTAGTACAACTTGAATAGATCTACCACTTAAAAAACTATTAAACCACTTTAAATAATTACCACGAACTCCAAGTGATTGCAGACGTTTGAGTAGCATATTAAAATCCACTGTATCGAATGCTTTTCTAAAATCGATGAAAACGGTCAAAGGGATTTCACCACGTTCAAAGCATTTATTTACAGAATCACAAAGGGGATGCACGGCATCCGACGTCGAGTGACCTTTCCTAAAGCCAAACTGGTTTTCACTTAACATCCCCGTTTTCATAAGGTGATCATAAAGCCTTTTATGCTCAATTTTTTCAAATATTTTCGAAAACAAGGGTAGGATTGATATGGGTCTATAATTTTCAATTTCTAGCTTAGAACCACCTTTGTGAAGGGGGATTACTTTTGCCCTTTTAAGCGCATCAGGGAATATACCGGTTTGGAGGGAAAGATTGATGATATGGACTAGACATGGCATTAAATAACACATCACTGACTTAAAAGTTTTCAGATTAATGCCATCAATCCCTGCTGAATTCGATTTGATTGTTTTCACAACCTTCAGAATTTCATCTCCAGTACAAGGCGGAAATTCAATTTCATTTCCGATTCCTCTATCATCCACAAATTCATCTTTCATTAAATCATTATTAAAGTTCACCAACCCTTGCGCCTGTACATTTTGCCCAACACTTGAAAAAAACTCAGCAAATTTAGTCGTGATACTTATTTCATCATTAACAAATTCACCTTGAATCAGTAGCGAATTAGGTGGAGCTTCTTTCTCCCCTCCGAATAGGTCATTAATAACTTTCCAAATTCTTTTAGTATTATCCTTATTTAAACTCAATTGGTTGGCAAAGTATTCTTTTTTAGCCTTTCTTCTCATAGAGTTTACTTTGTTGCGTATTATTTTGAATTTTTCCAGTTTAATGGCACATCCACTATTTAAATATTCAACATACGCTTGATTTCTCAAATCTGACACTTTAAGAATTTCAATAGTTATCCAGGGCTTCCTGGGTTCACGCTTACGGGGTTTCAAGAATTTCACTGGGCAAGTCTTATCATAAATTGGCTGTACGACCCCCATCATACGATCAAATGCACCAGAAGCGTTATCTTTCATAACCATAATCTCACTAAAATCAATGGTAATCAACTCTTCACCAAACCTCTGTAAATTCACCTTTTTCAATGACCTAGTCATTACTTTTTTTATTTTATTTCTTTTTATTCGACCACAAGGTACCACTCCAACAACTGGGAAATGGTCCGAACAAGGGTATAGAACCACATCGGCATAACTACGGTCCAGATACTTAGAACCAACAAAAATATTATCAATAAGAGTGGCTGAATGACTCGTAACACGTGTTGGAATATTTACTACGGGGAAAAGATCATGAGCAACCATCAAATTAAGAAAATCAAAATTCGCTACATTCAATGTAAGCAGATCAAAGTTGAAATCACCCATACAAATAAAATCTAAACCTGTCCGAGACACCTCACAAGCAAGCTGATCAAACCCATGTTCAAATTCTTCCCAGCTAGCACTTGGTGGCTTATACACAACACTAATCAAAAATTTACTACTTCCCATATCTAATTCCAGGCTAAAACTTTCGAATTTACCCTCTATCCAAATATCAATATCATTTCTAACATGGTATGTCAACGACTTAGAAATCAAACACGCAATTCCCCCTCTATAAAGTGACGTCCGGTTTTTAATCTCCAAATTATAATCTGGAAAAGAATACAATGAGAGAGAGTGTTCCTGACTCAAAAAACTTTCGCAAATACCAATAAAACTAACTTTACCTTGAGAATCCGAGAGAAATTGCAACACATCCTCATAACACGTGGTTAGGTGGCAATTCCAGGCACATAAACTCAATAAATCCGATTCCACGGGGTTTATCTGCGAACATTGAACATAAACACTGTTTCTCAACTGTTTAAATTTAACTTGGCTCATACAAGGTTCAATATCATTTGCTATTTGTGCCGACAAAACCTGTTCAAGGAGAAAAGGTCGGCTCATTAAATCATCCAGTATAGACGCAGCGAGAGTAAATGAAATCTCATACCAAAACAAATCTCTCTAAATGGAAAAAAAAAGCAAGAAAGAAAAAATGGACATAATAAAACAGAAAAGAAGAAAATATAAGCAAAAACCCTACAACAAAATAAACAAATGTAAAAAAAAACACTAATCATAACATATGAAACGAAGTAACTAAATACAGTCGATAATAGAACGGATTTTCATGACTGTTGACCCTGCACTAGGCTTGGCCAAAATTTGACCCTGATCAGACCAAACATTTCGTTGACCATACTTGTCTTTCGCTGCGTTCAAAATGTCCCGGCGACGTTTAGTTAGAGACTCCTATACAAAAACACCAGTTGAAGCAAGTTTAGCTTTTGCTTTAAACACTCTACGGGCCACATCTTTGCGAGAAAATTTAACAACGATCGGAGCAACTCTAATAGACCTTTCTTCATGCTGTGTAGTCGGATTATTCAATCGGAGACGGTATACATTAATCAAATCAGAAGAGGAGACGTCTGTCACAAACATTTTGCTATTTATAATGCGAGATATTGTCGTACGAGTGTCTTCACCAGATAACTGCTTTACCCCATGAAAAACAAGACTATCGAGTAAGGATTCTTGATCATAATCATCAAGCTTCTTTTCTATTCTACTAATCCTCTCCTCCAAATTTTCAATTTGATTTCTCAGACTACTTAGAGTCTGCTCAATTTTTACAAACTTTGGATTAAACTCGAGTGTTACTGAGTCAAAAACCTGGCTGACTATCAGTTCAGTAGCCTCTTTCAGTGACCTTGGGTCTTTAAACTTTTCAGTCACTTTCTTTGTTATATTATCCAGCAGATCACTTCTTGTCTTCTCTAGTTGGGCTTCAGTTGCAACTAATTTGTCGTAAATTGGGGCAATACTTGAAGAAACTGAGTTAGACCCTAATTTATCACTTGCTTTCAGGGCTAAAAAAGTCTTAGAAAGAGAAACTTCGGGGGTATTATCAAGTTCCACAATTGCTTTTTTGACAGCAGGTGTGGATGAATCTATCGTTTTAGGGTTATATTCTTGAAGATTCGCTTCTATTAGCCTAAATTCATCATGACTACCGTAACAAAAGACCAGATAAGTGGGCTTTCCGTACGAATCCTTTCCTATTTGCAAAATTCTCACAGGCAATAGGGGGTAGTTCTTGAATTTAGCTAGCGCAACATCAAATTGTTTGAAACGCTGCATCTTTAACAGTATCTTATTTTTAGAAATCGATAAACAGAGCAAAAAGACTTATCTTTATGTGAGGGCCGAGCCTCCCTATTGCATCCAAGTGGATTCAAATCTAACCTGTATAAAGTCGGCCTAAAAGACTTTCCTTCGTATCAGTGAGCAGTGCACTTTCCAAAGAAGGCCCACAATTTGCCAATTCCACAATAAATAATCCTCCAAAAAATTTCAGTCCCAATTTGCAAAACTTATTTCAGTAATTGCAAGTTATTTCGTAACAGCACATTTAATTCAAAGCAGTAGCTAGCTCAGATCATGAACAATGTGAAAAGATAATCCGATTAGTTTATATGTTGTAACCTTGAAAACTGGTTCAGTACTGAACCAGTTAAGATCTGATTACCCGTTCGTAAGTTACAAATACCTCATTTCTTCTAATTTTTACGAATTAATCCCCCCCCCCCAACTCCCCCAAAGAGAGCGGATCCGGTCCGGTTATGTCAGTCACGTATCTGGCACTTGTGCTTATTCTTCTCACCAAGTTTCATCCTGATCTCTCCGCTTTAAGCGTTTTCTAAGATTTCCGCCCCCCAGCTCCCCCCCAATGATGCTAGATCCAGTCGGTATTTAAAAAAATAGATCTGCTTTACGAAGTCCTTCTAGATATGAAATTTCATAAATTTTTTTCAAATTTTTCAGAATTACCCCCCCCCCAAATAGAGCGGATCCGTTCTAGTTACGTCAATCATGTATCTAGGACTTCTGCTTATTTTTCCACCAAGTTTCATCCCGATCCCTCCACTCTAAGCGTTTCCAAGATTTTAGGTCCCCCCCCCAACTCCACCCGATGCCACCGGATCCAATCTGATTTAAAATTAGCACTCTGAGACACGATTTCCATCTAAATATCCAATTTCATTTAGATCCGATCACCCGTTCGTTAGTTCAAAAATTTTTCCAATTTTTCTGATTTAACCTTCCACCCACTCCCCCCCCCCCCCGAGATGGTTGAATCGAGAAAAAAACAATTTCTAATTTAATACGGTCTGGTTCCTGATACGCCTGCCAAATTTCATCGTCCTAGATTACCTGGAAGTGCTTAAAGTAGCAAAACCGGGACAGACAGACCAACAGACCGACCGAGAGAATTTGCGATCGCTATGTGTCACTTGGTAGATATTAAGTGCCATAAAAACAATATTAAGGTATTACAAAACTAGCCTAGTTTTGTTTTATAAAGTAATTAAATTAGCTTAACTTATTTTTCCGGTTATTTAATCAATTAAAAACAAATAAGATTATCAACTCATCTTTTTAAGAAAAAGAAAAAAAGTATATAATTACAGAGCTAAGAACTCATATGGCACTTGTGAAGAGGTCGGAAGAGTCAAGAGCCAAGAGCTCATATGGTATGACCTCTTGCAAAATTCTAAGAATCAATAAATTGCTTTAAAAGGAAAATCAGAGGCTTAATTCCGGTTGGGATTTAGAATAAGAGCTCTTGAGTCACGAGGTCCTTCTAAATATCAAAATTCATTAAGATCCGATTACACACTCGTAAGTTAAAAATAACTCAATTTTTCTAATTTTTCCTCTCCCTTCAGCCCCCCAGATGGTTGAATCGGGAAAAACGACTTTATCAAGTCTTGTACAGCTCCCTGATACGCCTACCAATTTTCATCGTCTTAGCACGTCCAGAAGCACCAAACTCACCAAAGCACTGAACCCCACCACCTAACTCCCCCAAAGAGAGCGGATCTAGTCCAGTTACGTCAATTACGTATCCACAAAATTTATAAGCGTTTTCCAAGATTTCCAAGAACTCCCCCCAGTGTCAACAGATCTGGTCGGGATTAGACATAAGTTCTTTCTAAATATCCAATTTCATTAAGATCCGATTACTCATTCGTAAGATACCTTGATTTTCACGTTTTCCTAGAATTCCGGCTTCCCCCTCCAACTCCCTTTAATGTCACCGGATCTGGTTGGGATTTAAAATCAGAGTTCTAAATCACAAGATCCTTCTAGATATCAAATTTCATGAAGATCTGATCATCCGTTCGTACGTTACAAATACCTCGTTTTTCTAATTTTTCCAAATTACTCCCCCCACCCCAACTCCACCAAACAGAGAAGATCCATTCCGGTTATGTCAATCCCATATCTAGGACTTGTTTTTTATTTTTCCCACCAAGTTTCATCCTGATCCCTCCACTCTAAGCATTTTCCAGGATTTGAGGTTACCCCCCCCCCCCAACTTCCCCTTCACCGGATCCAGTCAGGATTTGAAATAAGAGCTCTGAGGCATGATATCCTTCCAAATATCAAATTTCCTTAAGATCCGATCACTCCGTCGCAAGTTAAAAATACCTCATTTCCTAATTTTTCAGAATTAACCCCCTCCCCCAACTTCCACAAAGAAAGTGGATACATTCCGGTTATATCAATCACGCATCTAGGAATTATTTTTATTTTTCCTACCAAGTTTCATCCCGATCCCTCCACTCTAAGCTTTTTCCAAGGTTTTAGATCCCCCCCACCTCAATTCCCCCCAATGTCACCATATCCAGTCGGGATTTAAAATAAGAGCTCTGAGACATGATGTCCTTTCAAACTTCAAATTTCATTATGATCCGATTTATCCTTCTTAAGTTAAAAACACCTCATTTTTCTAATTTTTCAGAATTTTTCCAACTCCCCGAAACAGAGCAGATCCATTCCAATTATGTCAATAATGTATATAGGACTTCTGCTTATTTTTCCCACCAAGTTTCATCACGATCCCTCCACTCTAAGCATTTTTCAATATTTTAGGTTCCCTCGCCCCAACTTTCCCTTCGCAGGATCCGGTCGGGATTGTAAATAAGATCTCTGAGATAGGATATCCTTCCAAACATCAAATTTCATTAAGATCTGATCATTCCTTCCTAAGTTGAAAATACCTCATTTTTTCTAATATTTCAGAATTAGCCCCCCCCCCCAACTGCCCCAAAGAGAGCAGATCAATTCCGGTTAAGTCAATCATGTATCTAGGACTCGGGCTAATTTTTCCAACCAAGTTTCATCCTGATCCCTCCACTCTAAGCGTTTTCCAATATTTTAGGTCCTCTCCCCCTCAATTTTTCCCAATGTCACCGGATCCAGTCAGGATTCAAAATAAGAGCCCTGAGACACGATATCCTTCCAAACTTCAAATTTCAATAAGATCCGATCTCTCTTTCTTAAGTTAAAAATACCTCATTTTTCTAATTTTTCAGAATCAACCCTCCCCCCCCCAAACTCCCCCACACAAAGCAGATCCGTTCCGGTAATGTCAATAATGTATCAAGGACTTCTGCTTATTTTCTCCGCCAAGTTTCATCCCGATCCATCCACTCAAAGCGTTTTCCAAGATTTTAGGTTACCCCCTCCAACTTCCCCTAATGTCACCAGATCTGGTCGGGATATAAAACAAGAGTTCTGAGACACGATATCCTTCCAAACATCAAATTTCGTTAAGATCCCGTCATCCGTTCGTAAGTAAAAAATACTTAATTTTTCCTATTTTTCCGAATTGACCAGCCCCCTACTCCAACCCCCCCCCCCCCCCCGTCTCAGATGGTCAAATCGTAAAAAAGATAATTTAATCTAGTCTGGTCCCTGATACGCTTGCCAAATTTCACCGTCCTAGCTTACCTGGAAGTGCCTAAAGCAGCAAAACCGGGACAGACCGACAGACCTACAGACAGACAGACCGGGAGACCGACAGAATTTGCGATCGCTATATGTCACTTGGTTAATACCAAGTGCCATAAAAACAGAAACAGACAGCCAAAAAAGTAACGATATCAATTTCTTCACCTCGGTGTCATAGCAAGACTCGAAAACATAACTTTTGACAGTAAAATAAAGTGAATATTTTGCCTTTCAGCCCCGTTGTGACAGCACAATCCTGAAATATCATTTTGACGGACAAAAGAAGTTAGAATTTTAAATTTCCCCTCCTTGTTTTTGCGAAATGAAGATTTTCGCCTCACAGTTGGCTTTTCTGATTCAGAAAAGCCATGGAATCTGATTCACAGATTCCCTTGATAAACCTAAATTTAGTTAAAAACTGTTTGGCGGGATACGACATAAATAAAATCTAACAGAGACCGCACAGTGACAAAAACCTTGTTTCAAACTTGTTTGCATAAAAGGAACAGTCTCAATAATTAACAAGAGCTAAGAGCTCATATGGCACCTGTGACTAGGTCGGAAGAGCCAAGAGTCAAGAGATCATATGGTATGAGCTCTAGCAAATTCTAAGAATCAATAGATTGATTTAAAAGAAAAATCAGAGGCTTAATGCCGATTGGGATTTAAAATAAGAGCTCTGAATCACGAGGTCGTTCTAAATATCAAAATTCATTGACACCTGATAACCCACTCGTAAGTTAAAAATACGTTAATTTTTCTAATTTTTCCTCTCCCTTCAGCCCCCAGATGGTCGAGTCGGGGAAAGTTTCATCCCGATCTCTCCACTCTAAGCGTTTTCTAAGATTTCCTGTTCCCCCCCCCCAACTGCCACCAATGGAAACAGATCTAGTCGGGATTTGAAATTAGAAATCTGAGACACGAGTTCCTTCTTAATATTAAATTTCAATAAGATCTGGTCGCCCGTTCTACGGTAAAAAATATCTCAATGTTTCTAATTTTTCCAAATTAACAACCCCCAGCTCCCGCAAAGAGAGCGGATTCAGTCCGGTTATGTCAATCACGTATCTAGGACTTATTCTTCCCACCAAGTTTCATCCCAATCTCTCCACACTCAGCGTTTTCCAAGATTTCCAGTTTCCAAGATTTCAGTTTCCCCACTATAATGTCCGCGAATCCAATTCGAGTTGAAAATGGAGCATCTGAGACATATGATCTTTCTATATATCAAGTTTCATTAAGATCTGATTACCCATTCGTAAGTTACAAATACCTCATTTTTTCTAATTTTTCCGAATCACTTCCCCTTCCCTACCTGGCTCCATCAAAGAGAGCGGATCCGGTCCGGTTATGTCAGTCATGTATCTTGGACTTGGACTAATTCTTCCCACCAAGTTTCATCCTGATCTCTCCGCTTTAAACGTTTTCCAAGATTCCCAACCTTCCCCTCCCCCCAATGACACTAAATCCAGTTGGGATTGAAAATGAGCGATTTCCAAGATTTTAGGTTCCCCCCACTCCCCTAAATGCTACCGGATCTGGTCGGGATTTATAATAAGAGCTTGGAGAGACGATATCCTTCCAAACATCAAATTTCATTAAGATCCGATCACCCGTTCGTAAGTTAAAAATGCATCATTTTTTCTGATTATTTTATTTAACCGCCCCCCCCCCCCTCCTTGGTAGATACCAAGTGCCTTAAAAACTTATTTAAACCTTAACTATTAAAAACAAATTACAAAAAAAAACTTTCGTCCCACCCAAACCAGAGCAAACGGTCCCAACCACAAATCCAACACCTCTTAAGGAAGGGCGCACGCCCCCCGCGCACCCCTGGATCCGCCACTGCTCACTCTTGTTCCAACCCCTGTACCCACAAATTGAATAAATGCTGACAAAAGAACACAAAAAAAAACAAAAAAAAAACAAAAAAAAACATGGGAAACGTACACAATAGTGTTCTTAACATGTCTCCTTCTCAACAGCACCAATTCTAGGCTAATATCCTTTGTAGTTAAATCGATTTCTACAAACGAATAATATGGAAAAATAATTGAAATGTATACGATTTTTGCTACCAATTTCAGTATTATGGGAGGGGTAAATTACATTAAAAAGCCACGAAGAATTATATAAGTAAGTGTTTTAGGATTTTTTTTTAAGTTGTTTCCGGATTATTATAGTATTTTCTTTTGGGTATGCCTAACGGTACACAAGTACCTTATTGATCTCTTCGGAAGGTATTTTGAAGAGCCTACCTCCACTCCGTCTTCCTCAAAAGGGTGCTACCCTTAGATGACCTGTTATTATCTTAGCTATGCCACGGCATGATCCGGGAAACGATCAAAAATAAAAAAAAATAAAAATTTGCAAGAAAGAACATATGTGAAAAAAAAAATCCTTGTCCTTCCCGTACATTCTTCTGAATTGTGCCCCTTTTCTTGTAAAAAAGACTACGGGCAATCCCCGACCAAAATTCAGAATCTAGCCTGCGGACAGTCGCTTGATTTGCCAATTTTATTTAATATCCTTAAAGGGCCCTTAAAGTAACTTCCTTTTCCTTATTACACTACTTGCTTATAGAAAATTGACTCCCAAAATATGCTCAACAGGGTAATGTGAAAAACTATAAATTTACCTAAGCCATTAAGTTCTGGTTTGACCTCATGATCGGTAGCACAAACAAGGGCCGGGGGGAGGAGTGGTAATTTTTTAGTTTCGTCACAAGCTATATAAACTGGAAATATAGCACTTTTAGTCCATAATATAGTCCACTTATACTTCATAATATAGCACTTAGAAATGCTAATTATAGAGGCGCATCCCTTTCTGGTTGACCCTCCTCATTCATGGGGCAAAATAATAATGCGTAAAGTGGGCTTGCTTATTACCTATAGGGCGAAGCGTATTAAACTCGAAAGTTTCTCGAAAGTGAAAGTGAACAAACTTGGATATGAGCATTAATGGTTGCTTGAGTTTTTTAATTATCTTTGGACTTTCCACTTTACAAAAATGACGAGTGATAACTGGAATTACTATTAAAAATATAATTTCATTTATATTGTACAACCCCAACTTTTCCTTTGGCTTCAAAACCCTGACCACTTTACGCATTTTTAGTTTGCCCAATGAAGGAGGAGGGTGAACCAGAAATGGATGCACTTCTAGAATTAGCATTTCTAAGTGCTATAGTGTGGAAACTATGCTGCTTCGCAGTAGTTTCCACTTTAGACGGCTTATGACGAAACTAAACCATTACCGGAGGAGGTGCACCCATTTCAAAAATTAACTTTTTATATTTTCAAAGAAAATTTCTTTTTCATTTGAACAGAATTCGGAAAATCAATACTTTCATGTTAATTTGAATTGATTTACCACATTTAAAGGGAACACGCTAATAAATTATCAAAGTAGAACTACTAGATTATTTTTTTATCATCTTGCTATTACCACGGTTGTTTTTCGTACAATTCCCCCCCCCCTCTCTCTCTCTCTCTGATGGCTAAGATATAGCACTAGGATTTGTGCCAAGAAAAGGGAAGATAGCCCTTTTGGAAAAGCCTAAAATAAGGCATTTTTACAATAGAACACTTTATTAGACACAAATATATAAATTTATCTTAAAGAAAAAACTTACATGCCTAGTGCATACTACAGCCACTAGGCTGTTGTTTACATATTGACCCTCCCCTCAAATATCTATGTAAGAGCATGCTAGCCTATAAAAAGTAATCTCACCTAAACCCAATCTTTAAAAAATTTAATGCCAACTCTCCAATTTCACACGCTCGACTAAATGAAGACCAGCTCGCATTACTATGATTTATGACGAAATGCATCTGCAACGCTAAACAATTGTATTCTTTCTACACAGTCAAAACAAAATCAAATGGGTTTGGTAGGGAGATTTTCATCTAGATAAGTGTGACATTACCAGCATTTTAGATATGTCAGCACAATCATATCATATAGCAGGAAATCAGACAGTGAATCAGATAACAAACAAAGGGAGACACTGTTTTATTCCCCATTTAAATGTTAGGGGCTCAAAATTTTGGATATTAATTAAATGATTATTAGTTTTAGATATTTTATTTTATTAGTATTAAGTAGAGGGGGCAGTTTGCCAAGTTTTGTGAATAAATGAAAGTTTGTTTAAAATTTGCCTGAAAATTTTTGGGAGACAGGGAAGGGGGCTCTAATCAAGATTTTGCTGTGGTCGCAAGAGAGGTCAGAACCACCACTGATTATTAGGAGGGGTGGCTTGTAAACAGTAGTGACAGTAGTAACGGCAATTACTATATTTAGAAACACAATTAAATGAAAAATGGATGGCTAGTAGTCTTACTGTTATGCTAGAATTCTACCCATTTTAAACTCAAAGGATTATTGCAACCACTTGAATCTTTAAATTAAATTTGGAAATTTATATGAATTTAAATTCACCTGCTTCAACTTAGATTAGGCTGAAAAGTTAGTGCGAATAGTTAATACCGATTTTACATTAGCTCTTAAAAAATCAACTTAAATTATGTGAAATTTCTTAAGTTACGAAGATATTTCCCGCTAGTACGCAAGGATGGGCCCAGGAGCTGATTTTAAGGGTACGTGTCCCTCTTCCTCAGAGGGTTAAAATGTACACTAATTAAAGAGGTTGAGGGGCAAAAAATGATAGACGGGAGTTTGTGTTCTGCTAGTGCCCCCAAAACTAATTCTGTATCCGCCCTTGCAAGTACTCCCATTTGGAAACTCTATCCCATAAGACTTAAACAATAAACTAGTTTTATAAGCAACAAGCGTTAATTTGGAAATTGATAATTCAAATGATAATAACTTTAATTCTGCGTTTTGAGTTTTAGGGTCAAGGCATTCATCCCTTCCCAAGGTTGAAAACAGCCCCCCCCCCCTCACACAAAATATACCCCTCGAAAATCACTCACCTGATAATTCCCCCAAGATAATTTCAGATCTTCATTAAAAGGTCAATAGAGAGTTCTTTTCACCTGTTTAAGTAAGAGAAAATCCTAAAGCATTACCTATAGTAAAGAGTCATAACAGTTTAAAGTATTAATATTAAAAAAAAAACCAAGAATATCCATTTAGTAGATTAAAAATCAGTAGATTACTTAATATTAGAAAAAATAAACATTCCCTTTAAGCTATTTTTTTATAATATCCAAAAAATTTTTTTTTAATCGACAATATGTTCTTTAAATCATACTTAAAAAAAAAAAATAAAGAAAAAACCACATGCCCCTGAAGGGCACAAGATATGAAAAAACTGGGGTTCATGATATAAGCTTAGTGGACGATACCCAGTACTTAAAAAAATACATATATTAAATTTGAACATTTAATACATATATTATGTATTAGAAATGTAGATTAATTATATAATATATAATATAATATTATATTATATTATATAATATATTATAAATATATATTATATATATAATATTATATAATAGAAATGTAGACTAATATATATTCCGTACTGATTCTTTGTAAAAAAAAAAAAAAAAAAAAAAGGCTTGAAGTAACTGCGGCTGTACATGACGTACATCAAAAATGAAAAACCATAAAAAATATTAAGAAAAAGACAAAACCAAGCGAGTATGATTCTCAACCATTCAATAATTCCGGGTCGAAAAATAACCATCCTTATGTTTGTCATTTACCTAGCATATTTTTTCATCTTAAAATTTTCGTTGTAATAATATTCTAAAGAAAAAAAACACGAATAGCCTCTGGTGGGTCTGTAAATTTTTAAAGTACCATCAGTTAATCCATAGGCCCTTTGCAGAAGTAATCTTTGTCTAACAAGCTTTTTTGGACCCACCAAATCAGTCAATTCGTTACTCTCACTATCTACACAAAAAGGATTAGAAAACCCTGCCAAAAGCCAACAGAATATTACAAAATAATGTGTCAAATGCCAGGATCTAATTCATGGCATCTCAAATGCAAGCATCTGGCAAAGCAACGTCGCGGTTGCTACGTATATGAGAATCAGGCAGCGCAAAAGACAACTTCTGTTACGAGACGTTCCATTATATAAAATTACGAAGTAACATCAAATTTAATATATGTATTAAATTTTCTAATCGGGCCTACAGTACCGGGTCTATGCACTTTTGGATCTAAACTCGGTTTGGCAGCCTAAAAAGCCTATATATTGATAAATTGAACCCTTATGGCTCTTTCCAACCATATAGGATTGCCTATATAGACCCATATTTAGAGCCATAGAGCCTATAAGATTGGCTCTTTTGAACCCTATAGGATTTGCTTCTGACTTAAACAGGTGAGTAGAACTTTTAATTAGCTTCCCGGATTATACAGGGGGAATGGGGGAATATGGAGGGGGATCATCCAGGAGAAATTTTTCAGGGGGACTTTTATTGGAAGAATTTTCAAGCGGGGGTGGATTTTCCAGGTAGGGGGTTGAGAGTAACCTTTGGAAAATAGGTACATAAAATAGTAAAATAGGCTTGGTAAAGCAAGGAAAAAAACCTTGATTTACCCAAAATGGTAAGAACTGGTCACTGGAGGGTCTTAGGGAGGGATGAAGGGAGCACTTAACCTCGGCACAAAAAAACAAGGAGTACAAATTTTCCAACAAATAATCTAAAAATTATATTTATTTTTTATATTTTGAAATTTTACTAATAGAGTTGAGAGAAGAACTTCAAAAAAATTAAAAATGAATAAAACATATAAATTAAAATAATTTATTTAAAATAATTACTAATAGTTAAATAAAATAAACAACAAATAAAAAAATTAATTATTAATTATTTAATTATCTAAAACTAATTTTGTTATTCAATGAAAATGTATTTTTAATTTGGCCTGAAAATTTTGTGGCAGGCAGGGGAGGGGGCCCTGATCAAGATTTTTCCCCGGCTTAAAAGTTACTAGAACCGCGAGTGGTTCTGGTCCGACCTTATGTTCAGTGGCAAAAACGGGGGTGAATAAGGGAGACTTGTCCCCATGTAAAGAATTCTGCCTTTGGATTTTTTCTTTAAAATCCTTTTTTATTTTTGCTGAAGGAAAATGGAAAGATCAAAACAATCTGGTAAATTTGTAGTGATTTACTACATCTAAATTGATATTGCAACAAAAATAAAACTAGATCCGTCAGATTCCTTGTCTTTACTGTTTTAGATACGATGATGATACTATGCACTATACATAACATACTAAATATGCACTATTTACACTATACTATGCATACTTTAGCCACTAGGCTGTTTTGGGGCAAATTTTCCTAAATACTCATTCAAAGAATCCATGCAAGTGCATCCAGGCATACTAAAATTAATAAAGTTTTAATTCAAGCGTCCACTCTACGATTTCTGACACTAGACTAAATCAAAACCAAAAGAAAACCGTATTGCTAAATACATTTTAAATGTTTTTGCTTTTTTGACTTTAACAAAATAACAATTATTGACACTTTAAAGAACAAATATCTTATATATTATATATATATATATATATATATATATATATATATATATATATATATATATATATATATATATATATATATATATATATATATATATATATATAATTTTAACCCTAACACGTTACATGTTACAACCATTTACTCAGGGAATCTGGAGGGTTATATAGTCACCAAACCTTTAGCTATTGGACCTTTGAACTATGTTGAAAAAAAAATGGCTATCTCAAAATATTAATCAGACGACTTTGGGGGAAGGGTGACAGTCCAATCTTTTTGGTCATTTAATAAGGGCACTAGCAAACTTAATTTTCGCTTGAATGGGCAATTAAACATCTCTCTATGATGTTGTGTCTTTTTATAAATAAAAAAACTAGTTTTTTTAACTGAAAGTAAGGAGCGACATTAAAACTTAAAACGAGCAGAAATTACTCCGTGTATGAAAGGGGCTGTTCCCTTCTCAATGCCCCGCTCTTTACGCTAAAGCTTGACTCTTTCTCTCAATTCTACTTTATTAAACAGTAAAAAACTTAGGTGTAAAGAGCGGGGCGTTGAGAAGGGAACAACGCCCCGTTGTTCCCCTTTGTTTTTTTCCGAGAAGGGGAAAAAAAATAACACGCACCCGTGATCGGTCTTCTAGCAAAAAATACGAAGTTCCACATTTTCCTAGATAGCAGCATGAAACTTTAACAGTAGGGTCTCTGATACGCTGAATGCGATGGTGTGATTTTTGTTAAAATTCTATGACATTTAGAGGGTGTTTCCCCCTATTTTCCAAAATAAGGCAAATATTCTCAGGCTCGTAACTTTTGATGACAAAGACTAAATTTGATGAAACTTATATATTTAAAATCAGCATAAAAATCTAATTCTTTTGATGTATCTTTCAGTATCAAAATTCCCTTTTTTAGAGTTTCGTTTACTATTGAGCTGGGACGCTCCTTACTACAGTTCGTTACCACGAACGGTTTGAAAATACTGTTTTAATAAACAGTGTCAACTTTGACAAAATCTCAAAAATTTAATAATCAAAATGTTACTTTTCATAACAACGTAGCGTATCTTTCCACGTTTTAAAGTTCAATATATTTCGCTTAAATTACAGAATTTGCACTTTTACAATAAAAAGTATATTTATCAATTTTCAATCCTGCTATTATCTATTTATTACACGGTCGATGTCTACCTCAATATTTAGGTGAAAGTTTATAATGGTTAGTCCTGTCAGTCTAGAGTCGTGTCAGTTGAGAGCTCTTCGTTAGTATTTCCTCTTCTATTCATCCAAAAAAAATTGAATAAAGACCCAAATCGTCAGAAAAATATAAACTCTAATAAAGATACATGTAGGCATTTCCTTCAAACTAAGTATATGAGTCGAAATACTTCTTAAAAAACAAATTAATATGTGTTTGCAATTTTTTGTATTTGATAGGTATAGATTGGTTATTTAAATTCTCAGGGTTTCAAGCTGTAGTAGATTTCTAATTTTTTTTTATTTCAATTTTGAGATTTTCATATATTCAATTCAAACGTTTAAATCTCGATACATCTGTTGAGCATAAATATAAAAATCTGAAATTTGACTCAGATTTTGCATTAAGTAAAAGAATTGTCCTGTAAGAATTTTGATTCATATACAGCTCATCTTGGAAATATGATTGGATGGAATGAATCAAAATAAGTATAAAAATCCTCGGCGGTATATACAGCAGTTTAGACAGTTTTATGGACAAATATATGCAACCCCTATACAAGAACATAACTATATTTTGTGATTGGTTGGTGTTAAGAAGGTGAGAATGTAATGTTGTAGTTGCATTCCATTTCTTTGGTTAACTCAAGCTGTACGAATTACCACTTTTTATTAACATTTTATTAGTAAATGTTTGAAAAAGATGCCAGTCTTCTGATTCAAAATGAGAATTCAGAGACCCATCTATACCAGCTAGATAGAAAAATAAAGACATAGTTATTTGACTTCTTTTGTAAACAATTTTTCGAAAATTCATTTTTCTTAAATGATTACTCAAACCTCAGAAGGAGTATTTCGACTCATATACTTAGTTTTAGGTATATACATACACGAACTTTTATTGAAGTTCTAAACATTTTGGCCTTTATTTTAATGTTTTAGGATGAACAAAGGAGATGATATGTCATATATTGCAGAGCTTTAATTAGATGAAAAGAGGCAGTAAAGTGGTCACCATTTCCCCACCAAAATCCAAAAGTTAAATTAATAATGTTTGGTCTTACTTTCAATTACTTTCAATTATACTTTACTTTCAATTATACAAATTCCCTAAAAACAACATTGCTGAAAAAACTGCCCTGCTTTTCAAAAAAAAACAACCTCAAACAAGAGCTAAGAGCTCATATGGCACTTGTGACGAAGCTGGAAGAGCCAAGAGCTCATATGGTATGAGCTCTAGCAAAATTCTAAGAAGCAATAGATAGATTTTAACGGAAAATCAGATGCTTAATGCAGCTCGGCATTTAAAATAAGAACTCTGGGTCACGATGTCCTTCTAAACATTAAAATTCATTAAGATCTGATCACCCAGTCATACATTATGAATACCTCATTTTTTCTAATTTTTCCTCTCCCTTCAGCCCTCAAGATGATCGAATCAGGGAAAACGACTTTATCAAATTAATTTGTGCAGCTCCCTGATACACCTACCAATTATCATCGTCCTAGCACAACCAAAAGTACCAAACTCGCCAAAGCACTGAACCCTACCCCTAACCCCCCCAAAGAAACCGGATCCAGTAAGGTTACGTCAATCACATATCTACGACGTTTGCTTATTCTACTCACAAGTTTCATCCGATTTCTCCAGTCTAAGCGTTTCCCAAGATCTCCGGTTTCCCCAAAAACTCCCCCCAATGTCAAACAGATCTGGTTGGGATTTGAAATAAGAGCTCTGAGACAAGAGTTACTTCTAAATATCAAATTTCATTAGGATCCAGTAACCCATTCTTAAGTTAAAAATACCTCAATTTTTCTAATTTTTCCAAATTAACACCCCCCAGCTCCCCTAAAGAGAACGGATTCGTTCCAATTATGTCAAATCCGTATCTATAACTTGTGCTTATTTTTCCCATCAAGTTGCATCCCGATCTCACCACTCTAAGCGTTTCCCAAGATTTGCGGCTCCGAAGATTTCAGTTTCTCCCCTCAAAACCCCTATGTCCTTGGATCTGATTAAAAGTGAAAATGGAGCATTTGAGACATAAGATCCTTCTATATATCAAGTTTCTTTAAGATCCGATCACCCATTTGTAAGATAAAGATACCTCAATATTCACATTTTCCAAGAATTCTGGTTTCACCATCTTGTTCGGATTTAAAAATGAGAGCTCTAAAGCACAAGAACCTTCTAATACCAAATTTCATTTTTATTTTAAGAACTCTCTTTATTAACTATTAATTACAAAAAACTATAAATACACACAACCGCCCTGGGGAAGGCTCAAAGAGCCTGATGTTGGACGGCTGCAATCCTCTGATTCTCAACCTAATTTAATAAGAAAAAACAAAAAAAAACAGAAACTAAAAAAAACAGAAACTCAAGAAGGACAAAACACTCTCACTCAATTACTCCTTAATACCAGAATATAAATAAATAAAGGCTAACAATAATTAAAAAAAAAAAGAAGAAAAAGAAAAAAAAAGAATTATCTCCCCACTTCCAATAAATGTTTTTTTAAATTTACTTTAAACAACCCAATATGTTCCGCCTCCCTAATGCCAGCTGGTATATCATTCCAAATAGCCGAAGCTAAATACCTAATTCCGAAAGCTGCACGTGTGGTGTCTCGATACTCAACAGTAAAATTATCTGCCCCTCTAGTCTCATACCCATGGAGTGAACGATTTACTGGAGCACATACATCATTGCAACATCGATACGCAAAAACAGCAGCTTGATAATCTCGAATCTGACCAATGTTAAGCACTCGTAATTTCTTAAAACATGACGCGGTATCATTCACATTTTCTACATAATTACCAAGAAGACGTACTGTTTTATTCTGTAGGATCTGCACTCTTTTAAAATTTGCATAAAAATTACTAGACCAAAGGACACAACCATAAGAAATATAAGGCGCAACAATGGTGTGGTATAATAATAAAAGAACTGGTAATGGTAAAACATGCTTTAATTGACGCAAAATTCCCAAACCTCTAGCAACTTTAGCTGCAACAAGATCACTATGGTTCTTCCAAGATAGATTACAATCAAGCTGGAACCCCAAATAACGCACTTCATGCAGTTGTGACAGAGGCCTGCCGTTAAAAAATATCTTTTTATCAACACATGGAGGCTTACCAACTCTCCTATAAATCATAAAATTAGTTTTATTAACGTTTACTGACAAAAGGCTCAAACTTGTAAATACAAAAAATGCCTTTAATACCCTATTAACTTTCAACAACAAATCATCGACAGATTGACTAGACATAGTTAAAGCTGTATCATCCGCAAAAGTCGTAATACAACACTCGGGTAAGTAGAAACGCATTGAATCAACATACACAAGGTACAGAAGTGGTCCCAAAACAGACCCCTGAGGTACACCACACCTCACTTGAAAAGGAGAAGAAAACACATTATTTAATACAACTTGAATAGATCTACCACTTAAAAAACTATTAAACCACTTAAAATAATTACCACGAACTCCAAGTGATTGCAGACGTTTGAGTAGTATATTAAAATCCACTGTATCGAATGCTTTTCTAAAATCGATGAAAACGGTCAAAGGGATTTCACCACGTTCAAAGCATTTATTTACAGAATCACAAAGGGAATGCACGGCATCCGACGTCGAGTGACCTTTCCTAAAGCCAAACTGGTTTTCACTTAACATCCCCGTTTTCATAAGGTGATCATAAAGCCTTTTATGCACAATTTTTTCAAAATATTTTCGAAAACAAGGGTAGGATTGATATGGGTCTATAATTTTCAATTTCTAGCTTAGAGCCGCCTTTGTGAAGGGGGATTACTTTTGCCCTTTTAAGCGCATTAGGGAATATACCGGTTTGGAGGGAAAGAGTGATGATATGGACTAGACATGGCATTAAATAACACATCACTGACTTAAAAGTTTTCAGATTAATGCCATCAATCCCTGCTGAATTCGATTTGATTGTTTTCACAACCTTCAGAATTTCATCTCCAGTACAAGGCGGAAATTCAATTTCATTTCCGATTCCTCTATCAGCCACAAACTCATCTTTCATTAAATCATTATTAAAGTTCACCAACCCTTGCGCCTGTACATTTTGCCCAACACTTGAAAAAAACTCAGCAAATTTAGTCGTGATACTTATTTCATCATTAACAAATTCACCTTGAATCAGTAGCGAATTAGGTGGAGCTTCTTTCTCCCCTCCGAATAGGTCATTAATAACTTTCCAAATTCTTTTAGTATTATCCTTATTTAAACTCAATTGGTTGGCAAAGTATTCTTTTTTAGCCTTTCTTCTCATAGAGTTTACTTTGTTGCGTATTATTTTGAATTTTTCCAGTTTAATGGCACATCCACTATTTAAATATTCAACATAGGCTTGATTTCTCAAATCTGACACTTTAAGAATTTCAATAGTTATCCAGGGTTTCCTGGGTTCACGCTTACGGGGTTTCAAGAATTTCACTGGGCAAGTCTTATCATAAATTGGCTGTGCGACCCCCATCATACGATCAAATGCACCAGAAGCGTTATCTTTCATAACCATAATCTCACTAAAATCAATGGTAATCAACTCTTCACCAAACCTCTGTAAATTCACCTTTTTCAATGACCTAGTCATTACTTTTTTTATTTTATTTCTTTTTATTCGACCACAAGGTACCGCTCCAACAACTGGGAAATGGTCCGAACAAGGGTATAGAACCACATCGGCATAACTACGGTCCAGATACTTAGAACCAACAAAAATATTATCAATAAGAGTGGCTGAATGACTCGTAACACGTGTTGGAATATTTACTATGGGGAAAAGATCATGAGCAACCATCAAATTAAGAAAATCAAAATTCGCTACATTCAATGTAAGCAGATCAAAGTTGAAATCACCCATACAAATAAAATCTAAACCTGTCCGAGACACCTCACAAGCAAGCTGATCAAACCCATGTTCAAATTCTTCCCAGCTAGCACTTGGTGGCTTATACACAACACTAATCAAAAATTTACTACTTCCCATATCTAATTCCAGGCTAAAACTTTCGAATTTACCCTCTATCCAAATATCAATATCATTTCTAACATGGTATGTCAACGACTTAGAAATCAAACACGCAATTCCCCCTCTATAAAGTGACGTCCGGTTTTTAATCTCCAAATTATAATCTGGAAAAGAATACAATGAGAGAGAGTGTTCCTGACTCAAAAAACTTTCGCAAATACCAATAAAACTAACTTTACCTTGAGAATCCGAGAGAAATTGCAACACATCCTCATAACACGTGGTTAGGTGGCAATTCCAGGCACATAAACTCAATAAATCCGATTCCACGGGGTTTATCTGCGAACATTGAACATAAACACTGTTTCTCAACTGTTTAAATTTAACTTGGTTCATACAAGGATCAATATCATTTGCTATTTGTGCCGACAAAACCTGTTCAAGGAGAAAAGGTCGGCTCATTAAATCATCCAGTATAGACGCAGCGAGAGTAAATGAAATCTCATACCAAAACAAATCTCTCTAAATGGAAAAAAAAAGCAAGAAAGAAAAAATGGACATAATAAAACAGAAAAGAAGAAAATATAAGCAAAAACCCTACAACAAAATAAACAAATGTAAAAAAAAACACTAATCATAACATATGAAACGAAGTAACTAAATACAGTCGGTAATAGAACGGATTTTCATGACTGTTGACCCTGCACTAGGCTTCGCCAAAATTTGACCCTGATCAGACCAAACATTTCGTTGACCATACTTGTCTTTCGCTGCGTTCAAAATGTCCCGGCGACGTTTAGTTAGAGACTCCTATACAAAAACACCAGTTGAAGCAAGTTTAGCTTTTGCTTTAAACACTCTACGGGCCACATCTTTGCGAGAAAATTTAACAACGATCGGAGCAACTCTAATAGACCTTTCTTCATGCTGTGTAGTCGGATTATTCAATCGGAGACGGTATACATTAATCAAATCAGAAGAGGAGACGTCTGTCACAAACATTTTGCTATTTATAATGCGAGATATTGTCGTACGAGTGTCTTCACCAGGTAACTGCTTTACCCCATGAAAAACAAGACTATCGAGTAAGGATTCTTGATCATAATCATCAAGCTTCTTTTCTATTCTACTAATCCTCTCCTCCAAATTTTCAATTTGATTTCTCAGACTACTTAGAGTCTGCTCAATTTTTACAAACTTTGGATTAAACTCGAGTGTTACTGAGTCAAAAACCTGGCTGATTATCAGTTCAGTAGCCTCTTTCAGTGACCTTGGGTCTTTAAACTTTTCAGTCACTTTCTTTGTTATATTATCCAGCAGATCACTTCTTGTCTTCTCTAGTTGGGCTTCAGTTGCAACTAATTTGTCGTAAATTGGGGCAATACTTGAAGAAACTGAGTTAGACCCTAATTTATCACTTGCTTTCAGGGCTAAAAAAGTCTTAGAAAGAGAAACTTCGGGGGTATTATCAAGTTCCACAATTGCTTTTTTGACAGCAGGTGTGGATGAATCTATCGTTTTAGGGTTATATTCTTGAAGATTCGCTTCTATTAGCCTAAATTCATCATGACTACCGTAACAAAAGACCAGATAAGTGGGCTTTCCGTACGAATCCTTTCCTATTTGCAAAATTCTCACAGGCAATAGGGGGTAGTTCTTGAATTTAGCTAGCGCAACATCAAATTGTTTGAAACGCTGCATCTTTAACAGTATCTTATTTTTAGAAATCGATAAGCAGAGCAAAAAGACTTATCTTTATGTGAGGGCCGAGCCTCCCTATTGCATCCAAGTGGATTCAAATCTAACCTGTATAAAGTCGGCCTAAAAGACTTTCCTTCGTATCAGTGAGCAGTGCACTTTCCAAAGAAGGCCCACAATTTGCCAATTCCACAATAAATAATCCTCCAAAAAATTTCAGTCCCAATTTGCAAAACTTATTTCAGTAATTGCAAGTTATTTCGTAACAGCACATTTAATTCAAAGCAGTAGCTAGCTCAGATCATGAACAATGTGAAAAGATAATCCGATTAGTTTATATGTTGTAACCTTGAAAACTGGTTCAGTACTGAACCAGTTAAGATCTGATTACCCGTTCGTAAGTTACAAATACCTCATTTCTTCTAATTTTTACGAATTAATCCCCCCCCCCCAACTCCCCCAAAGAGAGCGGATCCGGTCCGGTTATGTCAGTCACGTATCTGGCACTTGTGCTTATTCTTCTCACCAAGTTTCATCCTGATCTCTCCGCTTTAAGCGTTTTCTAAGATTTCCGCCCCCCAGCTCCCCCCCAATGATGCTAGATCCAGTCGGTATTTAAAAAAATAGATCTGCTTTACGAAGTCCTTCTAGATATGAAATTTCATAAATTTTTTTCAAATTTTTCAGAATTACCCCCCCCCCCCCAAATAGAGCGGATCCGTTCTAGTTACGTCAATCATGTATCTAGGACTTCTGCTTATTTTTCCACCAAGTTTCATCCCGATCCCTCCACTCTAAGCGTTTTCCAAGATTTTAGGTCCCCCCCAACTCCACCCGATGCCACCGGATCCAATCTGATTTAAAATTAGCACTCTGAGACACGATTTCCATCTAAATATCCAATTTCATTTAGATCCGATCACCCGTTCGTTAGTTCAAAAATTTTTCCAATTTTTCTGATTTAACCTTCCACCCACTCCCCCCCCCCCCCGAGATGGTTGAATCGAGAAAAAAACAATTTCTAATTTAATACGGTCTGGTTCCTGATACGCCTGCCAAATTTCATCGTCCTAGATTACCTGGAAGTGCTTAAAGTAGCAAAACCGGGACAGACAGACCAACAGACCGACCGAGAGAATTTGCGATCGCTATGTGTCACTTGGTAGATATTAAGTGCCATAAAAACAATATTAAGGTATTACAAAACTAGCCTAGTTTTGTTTTATAAAGTAATTAAATTAGCTTAACTTATTTTTCCGGTTATTTAATCAATTAAAAACAAATAAGATTATCAACTCATCTTTTTAAGAAAAAGAAAAAAAAGTATATAATTACAGAGCTAAGAACTCATATGGCACTTGTGAAGAGGTCGGAAGAGTCAAGAGCCAAGAGCTCATATGGTATGACCTCTTGCAAAATTCTAAGAATCAATAAATTGCTTTAAAAGGAAAATCAGAGGCTTAATTCCGGTTGGGATTTAGAATAAGAGCTCTGAGTCACGAGGTCCTTCTAAATATCAAAATTCATTAAGATCCGATTACACACTCGTAAGTTAAAAATAACTCAATTTTTCTAATTTTTCCTCTCCCTTCAGCCCCCCAGATGGTCGAATCGGGAAAAACGACTTTATCAAGTCTTGTACAGCTCCCTGATACGCCTACCAATTTTCATCGTCTTAGCACGTCCAGAAGCACCAAACTCACCAAAGCACTGAACCCCACCACCTAACTCCCCCAAAGAGAGCGGATCTAGTCCAGTTACGTCAATTACGTATCCACAAAATTTATAAGCGTTTTCCAAGATTTCCAAGAACTCCCCCCAGTGTCAACAGATCTGGTCGGGATTAGACATAAGTTCCTTCTAAATATCCAATTTCATTAAGATCCGATTACTCATTCGTAAGATACCTTGATTTTCACGTTTTCCTAGAATTCCGGCTTCCCCCTCCAACTCCCTTTAATGTCACCGGATCTGGTTGGGATTTAAAATGAGAGTTCTAAATCACAAGATCCTTCTAGATATCAAATTTCATTAAGATCTGATCATCCGTTCGTACGTTACAAATACCTCGTTTTTCTAATTTTTCCAAATTACTCCCCCCACCCCAACTCCACCAAACAGAGAAGATCCATTCCGGTTATGTCAATCCCATATCTAGGACTTGTTTTTTTATTTTTCCCACCAAGTTTCATCCTGATCCCTCCACTCTAAGCATTTTCAAAGATTTGAGATTACCCCCCCCCCCCCAACTTCCCCTTCACCGGATCCAGTCAGGATTTGAAATAAGAGCTCTGAGGCATGATATCCTTCCAAATATCAAATTTCCTTAAGATCCGATCACTCCGTCGCAAGTTAAAAATACCTCATTTCCTAATTTTTCAGAATTAACCCCCTCCCCCAACTTCCACAAAGAAAGTGGATACATTCCGGTTATATCAATCACGCATCTAGGAATTATTTTTATTTTTCCTACCAAGTTTCATCCCGATCCCTCCACTCTAAGCTTTTTCCAAGGTTTTAGGTCCCCCCCACCTCAATTCCCCCCAATGTCACCATATCCAGTCGGGATTTAAAATAAGAGCTCTGAGACATGATGTCCTTTCAAACTTCAAATTTCATTATGATCCGATTTATCCTTCTTAAGTTAAAAACACCTCATTTTTCTAATTTTTCAGAATTTTTCCAACTCCCCGAAACAGAGCAGATCCATTCCAATTATGTCAATAATGTATATAGGACTTCTGCTTATTTTTTCCACCAAGTTTCATCACGATCCTTCCACTCTAAGCATTTTTCAATATTTTAGGTTCCCTCGCCCCAACTTTCCCTTCGCAGGATCCGGTCGGGATTGTAAATAAGATCTCTGAGATAGGATATCCTTCCAAACATCAAATTTCATTAAGATCTGATCATTCCTTCCTAAGTTGAAAATACCTCATTTTTTCTAATATTTCAGAATTAGCCCCCCCCCCCAACTGCCCCAAAGAGAGCAGATCAATTCCGGTTAAGTCAATCATGTATCTAGGACTCGGGCTAATTTTTCCAACCAAGTTTCATCCTGATCCCTCCACTCTAAGCGTTTTCCAATATTTTAGGTCCTCTCCCCCTCAATTTTTCCCAATGTCACCGGATCCAGTCAGGATTCAAAATAAGAGCCCTGAGACACGATATCCTTCCAAACTTCAAATTTCAATAAGATCCGATCTCTCTTTCTTAAGTTAAAAATACCTCATTTTTCTAATTTTTCAGAATCAACCCTCCCCCCCCCAAACTCCCCCACACAAAGCAGATCCGTTCCGGTAATGTCAATAATGTATCAAGGACTTCTGCTTATTTTCTCCGCCAAGTTTCATCCCGATCCATCCACTCAAAGCGTTTTCCAAGATTTTAGGTTACCCCCTCCAACTTCCCCTAATGTCACCAGATCTGGTCGGGATATAAAACAAGAGTTCTGAGACACGATATCCTTCCAAACATCAAATTTCGTTAGGATCCCGTCATCCGTTCGTAAGTAAAAAATACTTAATTTTTCCTATTTTTCCGAATTGACCAGCCCCCTACTCCAACCCCCCCCCCCCCCCGTCTCAGATGGTCAAATCGAAAAAAAGATAATTTAATCTAGTCTGGTCCCTGATACGCTTGCCAAATTTCACCGTCCTAGCTTACCTGGAAGTGCCTAAAGCAGCAAAACCAGGACAGACCGACAGACCTACAGACAGACAGACCGGGAGACCGACAGAATTTGCGATCGCTATATGTCACTTGGTTAATACCAAGTGCCATAAAAACAGAAACAGACAGCCAAAAAAGTAACGATATCAATTTCTTCACCTCGGTGTCATAGCAAGACTCGAAAACATAACTTTTGACAGTAAAATAAAGTGAATATTTTGCCTTTCAGCCCCGTTGTGACAGCACAATCCTGAAATATCATTTTGACGGACAAAAGAAGTTAGAATTTTAAATTTCCCCTCCTTGTTTTTGCGAAATGAAGATTTTCGCCTCACAGTTGGCTTTTCTGATTCAGAAAAGCCATGGAATCTGATTCACAGATTCCCTTGATAAACCTAAATTTAGTTAAAAACTGTTTGGCGGGATACGACATAAATAAAATCTAACAGAGACCGCACAGTGACAAAAACCTTGTTTCAAACTTGTTTGCATGAAAGGAACAGTCTCAATAATTAACAAGAGCTAAGAGCTCATATGGCACCTGTGACTAGGTCGGAAGAGCCAAGAGTCAAGATCATATGGTATGAGCTCTAGCAAATTCTAAGAATCAATAGATTGATTTAAAAGAAAAATCAGAGGCTTAATGCCGATTGGGATTTAAAATAAGAGCTCTGAATCACGAGGTCGTTCTAAATATCAAAATTCATTGACACCTGATAACCCACTCGTAAGTTAAAAATACGTTAATTTTTCTAATTTTTCCTCTCCCTTCAGCCCCCAGATGGTCGAGTCGGGGAAAGTTTCATCCCGATCTCTCCACTCTAAGCGTTTTCTAAGATTTCCTGTTCCCCCCCCCCAACTGCCACCAATGGAAACAGATCTAGTCGGGATTTGAAATTAGAAATCTGAGACACGAGTTCCTTCTTAATATTAAATTTCAATAAGATCTGGTCGCCCGTTCTACGGTAAAAAATATCTCAATGTTTCTAATTTTTCCAAATTAACAACCCCCAGCTCCCGCAAAGAGAGCGGATTCAGTCCGGTTATGTCAATCACGTATCTAGGACTTATTCTTCCCACCAAGTTTCATCCCAATCTCTCCACACTCAGCGTTTTCCAAGATTTCCAGTTTCCAAGATTTCAGTTTCCCCACTATAATGTCCGCGAATCCAATTCGAGTTGAAAATGGAGCATCTGAGACATATGATCTTTCTATATATCAAGTTTCATTAAGATCTGATTACCCATTCGTAAGTTACAAATACCTCATTTTTTCTAATTTTTCCGAATCACTACCCCTTCCCTACCTGGCTCCATCAAAGAGAGCGGATCCGGTCCGGTTATGTCAGTCATGTATCTTGGACTTGGACTAATTCTTCCCACCAAGTTTCATCCTGATCTCTCCGCTTTAAACGTTTTCCAAGATTCCCAACCTTCCCCTCCCCCCAATGACACTAAATCCAGTTGGGATTGAAAATGAGCGATTTCCAAGATTTTAGGTTCCCCCCACTCCCCTAAATGCTACCGGATCTGGTCGGGATTTATAATAAGAGCTTGGAGAGACGATATCCTTCCAAACATCAAATTTCATTAAGATCCGATCACCCGTTCGTAAGTTAAAAATGCATCATTTTTTCTGATTATTTTATTTAACCGCCCCCCCCCCTCCTTGGTAGATACCAAGTGCCTTAAAAACTTATTTAAACCTTAACTATTAAAAACAAATTACAAAAAAAAACTTTCGTCCCACCCAAACCAGAGCAAACGGTCCCAACCACAAATCCAACACCTCTTAAGGAAGGGCGCGCGCCCCCCGCGCACCCCTGGATCCGCCACTGCTCACTCTTGTTCCAACCCCTGTACCCACAAATTGAATAAATGCTGACAAAAGAACACAAAAAAAAACAAAAAAAAAACAAAAAAAAACATGGGAAACGTACACAATAGTGTTCTTAACATGTCTCCTTCTCAACAGCACCAATTCTAGGCTAATACCCTTTGTAGTTAAATCGATTTCTACAAACGAATAATATGGAAAAATAATTGAAATGTATACGATTTTTGCTACCAATTTCAGTATTATGGGAGGGGTAAATTACATTAAAAAGCCACGAAGAATTATATAAGTAAGTGTTTTAGGATTTTTTTTTAAGTTGTTTCCGGATTATTATAGTATTTTCTTTTGGGTATGCCTAACGGTACACAAGTACCTTATTGATCTCTTCGGAAGGTATTTTGAAGAGCCTACCTCCACTCCGTCTTCCTCAAAAGGGTGCTACCCTTAGATGACCTGTTATTATCTTAGCTATGCCACGGCATGATCCGGGAAACGATCAAAAATAAAAAAAAATAAAAATTTGCAAGAAAGAACATATGTGAAAAAAAAAATCCTTGTCCTTCCCGTACATTCTTCTGAATTGTGCCCCTTTTCTTGTAAAAAAGACTACGGGCAATCCCCGACCAAAATTCAGAATCTAGCCTGCGGACAGTCGCTTGATTTGCCAATTTTATTTAATATCCTTAAAGGGCCCTTAAAGTAACTTCCTTTTCCTTATTACACTACTTGCTTATAGAAAATTGACTCCCAAAATATGCTCAACAGGGTAATGTGAAAAACTATAAATTTACCTAAGCCATTAAGTTCTGGTTTGACCTCATGATCGGTAGCACAAACAAGGGCCGGGGGGAGGAGTGGTAATTTTTTAGTTTCGTCACAAGCTATATAAACTGGAAATATAGCACTTTTAGTCCATAATATAGTCCACTTATAGTCCACTTATACTCCATAATATAGCACTTAGAAATTCTAATTCTAGAGGCGCTTCCCTTTCTGGTTGACCCTCCTCCTTCATGGGCAAAATAATAATGCGTAAAGTGGGCTTGCTTATTACCTATAGAGCGAAGCGTATTAAACTCGAAAGTTTCTCCAGAGTGAAAGTGATCAATCTTGGATATGAGCATTAATGGTTGCTTGAGTTTTTTAATTATCTTTGGACTTTCCACTGTACAAAAATTACCAGTGATAACTAGAATTACTATTAAAAATATAATTTCATTTATATTGTACAACCCCAACTTTTCCTTTGGCTTCAAAACCCTGACCACTTTACGCATTTTTAGTTTGCCCAATGAAGGAGGAGGGTGAACCAGAAATGGATGCACTTCTAGAATTAGCATTTCTAAGTGCTATAGTGTGGAAACTATGCTGCTTCGCAGCATTTTCCACTTTAGACGGCTTATGACGAAACTAAACCATTACCGGAGGAGGTGCACCCATTTCAAAAATTAACTTTTTATATTTTCAAAGAAAATTTCTTTTTGATTTGAACAGAATTCGGAAAATCAATACTTTCATGTTAATTTGAATTGATTTACCACATTTAAAGGGAACACGCTAATAAATTATCAAAGTAGAACCACTAGATTCTTTTTTTATCATCTTGCTATTACCACGGTTGTTTTTCGTACAATTCCCCCCCCCCCCTCTCTCTCTCTCTCTCTCTCTCTCTCTGATGGCTCAGATATAGCACTAGGATTTGTGCCAAGAAAAGGGAAGATAGCCCTTTTGGAAAAGCCTAAAATAAGGCATTTTTACAATAGAACACTTTATTAGACACAAATATATAAATTATCTTAAAGAAAAAACTTACATGCCTAGTGCATACTACAGCCACTAGGCTGTTGTTTACATATTGACCCTCCCCTCAAATATCTATGTAAGAGCTTGCTAGCCTATATAAAGTAATCTCACCTAAACCCAGTCTTGAAAAAAAATTAATGCCAACTCTCCAATTTCACACGCTCGACTAAATGAAGACCAGCTCGCATTACTATGATTTATGACGAAATGCATCTGCAAAGCTAAACAAGTGTATTCTTTCTACACAGTCAAAACAAAATCAAATGGGGTTTGGTAGGGAGATTTTCATCTAGATAAGTGTGACATTACCAGCATTTTAGATATGTCAGCACAATCATATCATATAGCAGGACATTAGAACATGAATCAGATAACAAACAAAGGGAAACAGTGTTTTATTCCCCATTTAATTCTCTTCTGAGACATAATTATTGCTACCGTCACCATTTCGTGCCAGCCCCTCCCCGTAAATCCTAAATAAACCCCTAGGTTGTGTACAAAAGTGGCATAATTTTGTAATTTGACTTATTTATTTGGTATTCAGTTTTTACATGGTGGCGCAAGTTCACAAAAACATCGGTAAAATGTATTTCTTCGAACCGGAGGGGCTGGGGGATAATTTTTTTACGATTTCTTTCAATAAAAATACCAGAAAAGGGGTATCTTCAATGAAGGTGCAGAAAGAGCTTTTAGTTTGAAATCTAGAAGTGAGCGAAAGATCTAGGGAAGATGCAAGTGACACCCATGTCCCCTCAAAATTCGCGCCACTGCTGGTATTATGGGCCATGTATTCACAGAGGTCGTTTTTGGGGGAAGACAAAGGGGCTACCTGCCCAGAACAGATAAATTTTTGGGGCTCAAAATTTTGGATATTAATTAAAAGATTTTTAGTTTTAGATATTTTATTTTTATTAGTATTAAGTAGAGGGGGCAGTTTGCCAAGTTTTGTGAATAAATGAAAGTTTGTTTAAAATTTGCCAGAAAATTTTTGGGAGACAGGGAAGGGGGCACTAATCAAGATTTTGCTCTGGTCGCAAGAGAGGTCAGAACCACCACTGATTATTAGGAGGGGTGGATTGTAAACAGTAGTGACAGTAGTAACGGCAATTACTATATTTTGAAACACAATTAAATGAAAAATGGATGGCTAGTAGTCTTACTGTTATGCTAGAATTCTACCCATTTTAAACTCAAAGGATTATTGCAACCACTTAAATCTTTAAATAAAATTTGTAAATTTATATGAATTTAAATTCACCTGCTTCAACTTAGATTAGGCTGAAAAGTTAGTGAAAATAGTTAATACCGACTCTACATTAGCTCTTAAAAAATCAACTTACATTACGTGAAGTTTCTTAAGTTACGAAGATACTTCCCGCTAGTACGCATGGATGGGCCCAAGGGTTGATTTTAAGGGTACGTGTCCCTCTTCCTCAGAAAGTTAAAATGTACACTAATTACAGAGGTTGAGGGGCAAAAAATGATAGAGGGTTCTGCTAGTGCCCCCAAAACTAATTATGTATCCACCCTTGCAAGTACTCCCATTTAGAAACTCTATGCTATAAGACTTAAACAATAAACTAGTTTTATAAGTAACAAGCAATAATTTGTAAATTTATAATTGAAATGATAATAACTTTAATTCTGCGTTTTGAGTTTTAGGGTCAAGGCATTTATCCCTTCCCAAGGTTGAAAACAGCCCCCCCCCCTCATATAAAAAATCATTCTCAAAATCACCCACCTGATAATACCCCCAAGATAATTTCAGATCTTCATTAAAAGGTCAATTGAGAGTTCTTTTCTCCTTTTTTGGTAAGAGGCAATCCTATAGCATCACCTATAGTAAAGAGTCATAACAGTTTAATGTATTAATATTTAAAAAAAAACAAGAATCCCCTTTTAGTAGATTAAAAATCAGTAGATTAACTGATAAACATTCCCTGTAAGCTATTTTTTTAATAATATCCAACAATTTTTTTTTATCGACAATATGTTCTTTAAATTATACTTAAAAAAATAAATAAAGCAAAACCACATGCCTCTGAAGGGCACAAGATATGAAAAAACAGGGGTTCATTATATAAGCTTAGTGGACGATACCCAGTACTTAAAAAAATATATATATTAAATTTTAATAAATAAAATTAATAAAAATAAGCTGAGGATTAACAGCACCAGTAGCCTTACTCGTTTGCACTATTTATAAGTAATTTTTGATTAGTATTAAGGAGTAAAGGAATCTGATGAAACCTCTCATATCTCATAGGTGGTGTTGAAAAGAGTTTTTTTCTTTAATCTAATATATGTGCATACACCAGGAATGTATTTAGTGAACCCTCACTTAAATCGGGCCTACAGTACCGGGCCTATGCACTTTTGGATCTAAACTCGGTTTGGCAGCCTAAAAAAACTATATATTGATAAATTGAACCCTTATGGCTCTTTACAACCATATGGGATTGCCTATATAGAGCCATATTTAGAGCCATAGAGCCTATAAGATTGGCTCTTTTGAACCCTATAGGATTTGCTTCTGACTTAAACAGGTGAGTAGAACTTTTAATTTCCCTTTAAATTATCTTCCCGGATTATACAGGGGGAATGAGGGAATATGGAGGGGGGATCATCCAGGAGAAATTTTTCAGGGGGATTTTTATTGGAAGAATTTTCAAGGGGGGTGTTGATTTTCCATGTAGGGACTTGAGAGTAACCTTTGGAAAATAGGTACATAAAATAGTAAAATAGGCTTGGTAAAGCAAGGAAAAAAACCTCGATTTACCCAAAATGGTAAGAACTGGTCACTGGAGGGTCTTAGGGAGGGACGAAGTGAGCACTTAACCTCGGCACAAAAAAACAAGGAGTACAAATTTTCCAACAAATAATCTAAAAATTACATTTATTTTTTATATTTTGAAATTTTACTAATAGAGCTGAGAGAGGAACAAAAAAAAAATAAAAAACGAATAAAACATATAAATTAAAATAATTAATTTCAAATAATGATTAATAGGTAAATAAAATAAACAAAAAATAAAAAAATTAATTATTAATTCATTAATTATCTAAAATAATTTTGTTACTAATGAAAATTTCTTTTTAATTTGGCCTGAAAATTTTGTGACAGCCAGGGGAGGTGGCAATGATCAAGATTTTCCCCCGGCTTAAAAGTTACTAGAACCGCGAATGGCTCTGGTCCGACCTTATGTTCAGTGGCAAAACCGGGAGTGAATAAGGGAGACTTGTCCCCATGTAAAAAATTCCGCCTTTGGATTTTTTCTTAAAAATCCTTTTTTATTTTTGCTGAAAAAAAAAATCAAAAATCAAAACTATCAGGTAAATTTGTAGTGATTTACTGCATCTAAATTGATATTGAAACAAAAATAAAACTAGATCCGTCAGATTCTTTGTCTTATACTGTTTTAAATACGATGATGATACCATACATAACATACTAAATATGCACTATTTACACTATACTATGCAAACTTTAGCCACTAGGCTGTTTTCGGGCACAGTTTCCTAAATACTCAATCAAAGAATCCATGCAAGTGCATCCAGGCATACTAAAAGTAATATAAAGTTTTAATTCAAGCGTCCACTCTACGATTTCTGACACTCGACTAAATAGAAACCAAAAGAACACCGTATTGCTAAATACATTTTAAGTGTTTTTGCTTTTTTGACTTTAACAAAATAACAATTATTGACACTTTACAGAACAAATATCATATATTATATATATATATATATATATATATATATATATATATATATATATATATATATATATATATATATATATATATATATATATACATATATATATATATATATATATATATATATATATATATATATATATATATATATATATATATATATACATATATATATATATATATATATATATATATATATATATATATATATATATATATATATATATATATATATATATATATATATATATACTTTTAACCCTACCACGTTACATGTTACAACCCTTTCTTAAGGGACTATTGATGGTTATATAGTCACCAAAACCTTAGCTATTGGACCTTTGAACTATGTTGAACAAAAGGACTATCTCAAAATATTAATCAGACGACTTTGGGGGAAGGGGAACAGTCCAATCTTTTCGGTCATTTAAAAAGGACACTAGCAAACTTAATTTTCGCTTGAATGGGAAATTAAACATTTCTCTATGATGTTATGATGTAGAATAAGAAGGAGACAAATCAGTGACATATATGCAAAACAGGGATTTTTCTTAGTGTTCTTGAATGCATTTCCATTATACTTTCACCGTCCCCTCCCCTAATTTGCAAATATATAGACCAATGTATAAATTTCCAATGCATCTACCAACGTCTCACTCTCAGGTGGGGATCCACAATTAGCTTTAAGGGAGGGCGCATAATAGGTTGCTAGGATAAATTTCAGAACAAAGAAATGCCTGCAATTTAAAGGGAACCTCGATAACTGTGCGTCGTAAGTAGGTAGTGGAAATGGTCGTAGATTTAACCCAAAACCTGGTGAGGGTTAAAGTTGTAAAAAATCTGTTGAGATTTAAATGGTATAAAAATATTGATACAAAAAATAGTAAGGTATAAAAATCGTCCCACCATAAAAAATAAAAAGCTGTTCATCGTCTATAAAATGATATTTAATATTTTCTGCATAATTTTTTGCCTTTACACTTCTGACCACTGTGGCATGTAAGTTAATCTTTTTATTGTAAAAAAAAAAATTATCTTAAACCATTTTTTGGGGTCATGCACTCTTTGTGACAGTTTGTATAGGTCAAATCATTTATCGCCTAACTTTGTGGCATCGCTTAGTAACTATGGTAGTAATGAACAGTAGTAAATGAGGATGAAGATACAACTTGTATATTCGTAAAAGATATATTAAACCTTAAATACTAGTTCTTTCAGGAATGTAACAAGAAAAACAGAATTTTTTTCTTGTTGTAATGTAACAGATAGAAATGCATAGAAAACATTTAAAATGAGGGTTTTAAGTATAGGCAATAAAGCATTAACGAATCACTTTTTCTTTTTTATAAATAAAAAAACTAGTTTTTTAACTGAAAGTAAGGAGCGACATTAAAACTTAAAACAAACAGAAATTACTCCGTGTATGAAAGGGGCTGTTCCCTTCTCAACGCCCCGCTCTTTATGCTAAAGTTTGACTCTTTCTCTCAATTCTACTTTATTAAACAGTAAAAAACTTTAGTGTAAAGAGCGGGGCGTTGAGAAGGGAAACAACTCCCCGTTGTTCCCGTTGTTCCCCTTTGTTTTTTTTCCCGAGAAGGGGAAAAAACAAACAAAAAACACCCACCCGTGATCGGTCTTCTGGCAAAAAATACGTAGTTCCAGATTTTTCTAGATGGCAGCTTGAAACTTTAACAGTAGGGTTCTCTGATACGCTGAATGCAATGGTGTGATTTTGTTAAAATTCTATGACTTTTAGAGGGTGTTTTCCCCTATTTTCCAAAATAAGGCAAATATTCTCAGGCTCGTAACTTTTGATGACATAAACTAAATTTGATGAAACTTATATATTTAAAATCAGCATAAACAATTCGATTCTTTTGATATATCTTTCAGCATCAAAATTTCGTTTTTTAGAGTTTCGTTTACTATTGAGCCGGGACGCTTCTTAATACAGTTCGTTACCAAGAACTGTTTGAAAATACTGTTTTAATAAACAGTGTCAACTTTGACAAAATCTCAAAAATTTAATAATCAAAATGTTACTTTTCATAACAGCGTAGCATATCTTTCCACGTTTTAAAGTTCCATATATTTCGCTTAAATTACAGAATTTGCACTTTTACAATAAAAAGTATATTTATCAATTTCTAATCCTGCTATTATCCATTTATTACACGGTTGATGTCTACCTCAATATTTAGGTGAATGTTTATAATGGTTAGTCCTGTCAGTCTAGAGTCATGTCAGTTGAGACATGTCAGTTTCCTCTTCTATTCATCCAAAATTATTTGAATAAAGACCCAAATCGTCAGAAAAATATAAACTCTAATAAAGATGCATGTAGGTATTTCCTTCAAACTAAGTATATGAGTCGAAATACTTCTTAAAAAACAAATTAATATGTGTTTGCAATTTTTTATATTTGATAGGTATAGCTTGGTTATTTAAATTCTCAGGGTTTCAAGCTGTAGTACATTTCTAATTATTCTTTTTTTCAATTTTGAGATTTTCAGATATTCAAAACGTTTAAATCTCGATACATCTGTTAAGCATAAATATAAAAATCTGAAATTTGACTCAGATTTTGCATTAAGTAAAAGAATTGTCCTGTAAGAATTTTGATTTATATACAGCTAATCTTGGAAATATGATTGGATGGAATGTATCAAAATAAGTATAAATAACTCTTCGGTATATACAGCAGTTTAGACAATTTTATACACAAATATATGCAAACCCTATACAAGAACATAACTATATTTTGTGATTGGTTGGTATTAAGAAGGTGAGAATGTAATATTGTAGTTGCATTCCATTTCTTTGGTTAACTCAAGTTGTACGAATTACCACTTTTTATTAGCATTTTATTAGTAAATCTTTGAAAAAGATGCCATTCTTCTGATTCAAAATGAGAATTCAGAGACCCATCTATACCAGCTAGATAGAAAAATAAAGACATAGTTATTTGCCTTCTTTTGTAAACAATTTTTCGAAAATTTATTTTTCTTAAATGATTACTCCAACCTTAGAAGGAGTATTTCGACTCATATACTTAGTTTTAGGTATATACATACACGAACTTTTATTAAATCTATAAACAGTTTGGCCTTTATTTTAATGTTTTAGGATGAACAGAGGAGGTGATATGTCATATATTGCAGAGCTTTAATTAGATGAAAATAGGCAGTAAAGTGGTCACCATTTCCCCACCAAAATCCAAAAGTTAAATTAATAATGTTTGGTCTCCTCGTATTTTTACTTTCTATTATACAAATCCCCTAAAAAACAACATTGTTGAAAAAACTGCCCTGCTTTGCAAAAAAACAACCCCAAACAAGAGCTAAGAGCTCATATGGCACTTGTGACGAAGCTGGAAGAGCCAAGAGCTCATATGGTATTAGTTCTAGCAAAATTCTAAGAATCAATAGATTGATTTTAAAGGAAAATCAGAGGCTTAATGCCGGCCGGCATTTAAAATAAGAGCTCTGAGTCACGATGTCCTTCCAAACATCAAAACTCATTAAGATCCGATCACCCAATCGTAAGTTATAAATACCTCATTTTTTCTAATTTTTCTCCTCCCTTCAGCCCCCAAGATGATTGAATCGGGGAAAACGACTTTATTAAATTAATTTGTGCAGCTCCCTGACATACCTACCAATTTTCATCGTCCTAGCACAACCAAAAGTACCAAACTCGCCAAAGCATTGAACAACACCCCTAACTTCCCCAAAGAGAGCGGATCCAATAAGGTCACATCAATCACGTATCAACGACATTTGCATATTCTACCCACCAAGTTTCATCCCGATTTCTCCAGTCTAAACGTTTCCCAAGATTTCCGGTTTCCCCTAAAACTCCCCCCAATGTCAAACAGATCTGGTCAGGATTTGAAATAAGAAATTTGAGACATGAGTTACTTCTAAACATCAGATTTCATTAGGATCCGGTAACCCGTTCTTAAGTTAAAAATACCTCAATTTTTCTAATTTTTCCAAATTAACACCCCCCAGCTCCCCTAAAGAGAACGGATCCGTTCCAATTATGTCAACCCCGTATCTATAACTTGTGCTTATTTTTCCCATCAAGTTGCATCCCGATCTCGCTACTCTAAGCGTTTCCCAAGATTTCCAGCTGCGAAGATTTCAGTTTCCCCCTCCAAACCTCTATGTCCTCAGATCTGATTAGAATTGAAAATGGAGCATCTGATCCTTCTATATATCAAGTTTCTTTAAGATCCGATCACCCATTCGTAAGATAAAGATACCTCAATATTCACGTTTTCCAAGAATTCTGGTTTCACACTCAACTCCCCCAATGTCACCAGATCTTGTTGAGATTTAAAAATGAGAGCTCTAAAGCACAAGAACCTTCTAAATATCAGATTTCATTAAGATCTAATAACCCGTTCGTAAGTTACAAATACCTCATTTCTTCTAATTTTTCCGAATTACTTCCCCCCCAACTCCCCCAAAGAGAGCGGATCCGGTCCGGTTATGTCAGTCACGTATCTGGCACTTGTGCTTATTCTTCCCACCGAGTCTCATCCTGATCTCTCCGCTTTGAGCGTTTTCCAAGATTTCCGGTCCCTCCCCAGTTCCCCCCCCCCCAATGACGCTAGATCCAGTCGGTATTTAAAATAAGATATCTGCTTTACGATGTCCTTCTAAGTATGAAATTTCATTAAGATCCGATCACTCCTTCGTAATTTAAAAATACCGCATTTTTTCTAATTTTTCAGAATCCCCCCCCCCAAATAGAGCAGATCCGTTTTAGTTACGTCAATCATGTATCTAGGACTTCTGTTTATTTTTCCACCAAGTTTCATCCCGATCCCTCCACTCTAAGCGTTTTCCAAGGTTTTAGGTCCCCCCCCCCAACTCCACCCAATGTCACCGGATCCAATCGGGATTTAAAATTAGCACTCCGAGACAGGATTTCATTCAAAATATCCAATTTCATTTGGATGCGATCACCCGTTCATTAGTTCAAAATACCTCATTTTTCCAATTTTTCTTATTTAACCTTCCACCCCCCCCCCCCCCTCCAGAAGGTTGAATCGGGAAAGACAATTTCTAATTTAATACAGTCTGGTTCCTGATACGCCTGCCAAATTTCATCATCCTAGATTACCTGGAAGTGCCTAAAGTAGCAAAACCGGGACAGACAGACAGACCAACAGACCGACCAACAGAATTTGTGATCGCTATGTGTCACTTGGTAGATATCAAGTGCCATAAAAACAATATAAAGGCATTACAGAATTAGCCTAGTTTTATTTTATAAAATAATTAAATTAGCTTAACTTATTTTTCCGATTATTTGGTCAATTAAAAACAAATAAGAGCATCAACTCATCTTTTTAAGAAAAAGAAAGAAAAAAGTATATAATTACATTTTATAACAAGAGCTAAGAACTCATATGGCACTTGTGAAGAGGTCGGAAGAGTCAAGAGCCAAAAGCTCATATGGTATGAGCTCTTGCAAAATTCTAAGAATCAATAAATTGCTTTAAAAGGAAAATCAGACGCTTAATGCCGGTCGGGATTTAGAATAAGAGCTCTGAGTCACGAGGTCCTTCTAAATATCAAAATTCATTAAGATCCGATTACACACTCGTAAGTTAAAAATAACTCAATTTTTCTAATTTTTCCTCTCCCTTCAGCCCCCCAGATGGTCGAATCGGGGAAAACGACTTTATCAAGTCAATGTGTACAGCTCCCTGATATGCCTACCAATTTTCATCGTCTTAGCACGTCCAGAAGCACCAAATTCGCCAAAGCACTGAACCCCACCACCTAACTCCCCCAAAGAGAGCGGATCTAGTCCAGTTACGTCAATTACGTATCTACGAAATTTATAAGCGTTTTCCAAGATTTCCAAGAACTCCCCTCAGAGTCAACAGATCTGGTCGGGATTAGACATAAGTTCCTTCTAAATATCCAATTTCATTAAGATCCGATTACTCATTCGTAAGATACCTTGATTTTCACGTTTTCCTAGAATTCCGGCTTCCCCCTCAAACTCCCTTTAATGTCACCGGATCTGGTTGGGATTTAAAATGAGAGTTCTAAAGCACAAGATCCGTCTAGATATCAAGTTTCATTAAGATCTGATCATCCGTTAATACGTTACAAATACCTCATTTTTTCTAATTTTTCCGAATTACTCCCCCCCCCAACTCCATCAAACAGAGCAGACCCATTCTGGTTATGTCAATCCCGTATCTAGGACTTATGTTTATTTTCCCCACCAAGTTTCATCCTGATCCTTCCACTCTAAGCACTTTCCAGGATTTGAGGTTACGCCCCCTCCCCAACTTCCTCTTCACTGGATCCAGTCAGGATTTGATATAAGAGCTCTGAGGCATAATATCCTTCCAAATATCAAACTTCCTTAAGATCCGATCACTCCGTCGCAAGTTAAAAATACCTAATTTTTCTAATTTTTCAGAATTAACCCCCCCCCCCCAACTTCCCCAAAGAAAGTAGATCCGTTCTGGTTATGTCAATCACGCATCTAGGAATTGTGCTTATTTTACATACCAAGTTTCATCCCGATCCCTCCACTCTAAGCTTTTTCCAAGATTTTAGGTCCCCCTCCCCCACCTCAATTCCCCCTAATGTCACCGTATCCAGTCAGGATTTAAAATAAGACCTCTGAGACACGATTTCCTTTCAAACTTCAAATTTTATTAAGATCCGATTTATCTTTCTTAAGTTAAAAATACCTCATTTTTCTAATTTTTCAGAATTACTCCCCTCCCCCAACTCCCCAAAACAGAGCAGATCCGTTCCAATTATGTCAATAACGTATCTAGGACTTCTGCTTATTTTTCCCACCAAGTTTCATCCTGATCCCTCCACTCTAAGCATTTTCCAATATTTTAGGTTCCCTCCCCCCAACTTCTCCTTCGCCGGATCCGGTCGGGATTGAATATGAGATCTTTGTGATAGGATATCCTTTTAAACATCAAATTTCATTAAGATCTGATCCCTCCTTCGTAAGTTAAAAATACCTCATTTTTTCTAATATTTCAGAATTAGAACCCCCCCCCCCTCAACTACCCCAAAGAGAGCGGATCCGTTCCAGTTATGTCAATCATGTATCTAGGACTCGTGTTAATTTTTCCAACCAAATTTCATCCCGATTCCTCCACTCTAAGCGTTTTCCGAGATTTTAGTTCCCCCCCCTCAATTTTTCCCAATGTCATCGGATCCAGTCAGGATTCAAAATAAGAGCCCTGAGACACGATATCCTTCCAAACTTCAAATTTCAATAAGATCCGATCTCTCTTTCTTAAGTTAAAAATACCTCATTTTTTCTAATTTTTCAGAATACACCCTCCCCCTCCCCAACTCCCACACACAGAGCAGATCCATTCCGGTTATGTCAATAACGTATCTAAGACTTCTGCTTATTTTATCCACCAAGTTTCATCCCAGATCCATCCACTGTAAGCGTTTTCCAAGATTTTAGGTTACCCCCTCCAACTCCCCCTAATGTCACCGGATCTAGTCGGGATTTAAAACATGAGCTCTGAGGCACTATATCCTTCCATACATCAAATTTATTTAAGATCCCGTCTCCCGTTCGTAAGTTAAAAATACCTCATTTTTTCTATTTTTCCGAATTAACCAGCCCCCCACTCCCCCCCCCTCGATGGTCAAATCGAAAAAACGATAATTTAACCTGGTCCGGTCCCTGGTACGCCTGCCAAATTTCACCGTCCTAGCTTACCTGGAAGTGCCTAAAGTAGCAAAACCGGGACAGACCGACATACCTACAGACAGACAGACCGGGAGAACGACAGAATTTGCGATCGCTATATGTCACTTGGTTAATACCAAGTGCCATAAAAACAGAAACAGACAGCCAAAAAAGTAATGATATCAATTTCTTCACCTCGGTGTCATAGCAAGACTCGAAAACAAACTTTTGAACAGTAAAATGAAGTGAATATTTTGCCTTTCAGCCCCGTTGTGACAGCACAATCCTGAAATATCATTTTGACGGCCAAAAGAAGTTAGGATTTTAAATTTCCCCTCCTTGTTATTGCGAAATGAAGATTTTCGCCTCACAATTGGCTTTTCTGGTAATGCAGACAGATTCCCTTGATAAACCTAAATTTAGTTAAAAACTTTTTGGCGGCATACGACATAAATAAAATCTAACAGAGACCGCACAGTGACAAAAACCTTGTTTCAAACTTGTTTGCAAAAAGGAACAGTTTCAATAATTAACAAGAGCAATTAACAATTAAAATTCTAAGAATCAATAGATTGATTTAAAAGGAAAATCAGAGGCTTAATGCCGATTGGGATTTAAAATAAGAGCTCTGAATCACGAGGTCCTTCCAAACATCAAAATTCATTGAGATCCCATCACCCACTCGTAAGTTAAAAATATATCTATTTTTCTAATTTTCCCTCTCCCTTCAGCCCCTCAGATGGTCGAGTCGGGGAAAACAACTTTATCAAGTCAATTTTTGCAGCTCCCTGACACGCCTACCAATTTTCATCGTCCTAGCACGTCCAGAAGCACCAAACTCGCCAAAGCCCTGAACCCCACCCCCTAATTCCCCCAAAGAGAGCGGATCCGGTCCAGTTACGTCAATCACGTATCTACAAAATTTGCTTATTCTACCCACCAAGTTTCATCCCGATCTCTCCGCTCTAAGCGTATTCTAAGATTTCCGGTTTCCCCCTCCAACTCCCATCAATGGAAACAGATCTAGTCGGGATTTGAAATTAGAAATCTGAGACACGAGTTCCTTCTAAATATTAAATTTCAATAAGATCTGGTCACCCGTTCAACGGTAAAAAATATCTCAATTTTTTTAATTATTCCAAATTAACAACCCCCCGCTCCCGCAAAGAGAAAGGATTCAGTCCGGTTATGTCAATCACGTATCAAGGACTTGTGCTTATTTTCCCCACCAAGTTTCATCCCAATCTCTCCACTCTCAGTGTTTTTTTCAAGATTTCCGGTTTCCAAGATTTCAGTTTCCCCCTATAACCCTCTATGTCCGCGAATCCAATTCGAGTTGAAAATGGAGCATCTGAGACATAAGATCTTTCTATATATCAAGTTTCATTAAGATCCGATCACCCATTCGTAAGGTAAATATACCTCAATTTTCACGTTTTCTGAGATTTCCGGTTTCCCCCTCCACTGCCCCACTCCCAACGTCACCAGATCTGGTCGACATTTAAAAAAAGAGCTCTAAAGCACAAGATCCTTCTAAATATCAAATTCCATTAAGATCTGATCACCCATTCGTAAGTTACAAATACCTCATTTTTTCTAATTTTTCCGAATTACTCCCCCCCCCCCCTTTCCTGGCTCCACCAAAGAGAGCGGACCGGATCTGGTCGGGATTTATAATAAGAGCTTGGAGACACGATATCCTTCCAAACATCAAACTTTCATTAAGATCCGATCACCCGTTCGTAAGTTAAAAATACATCATTTTTTCTAGTTTTTTGATTTAACCCCCCCCCCCCCTTGGTAGATACCAAGTGCCGAAAAAACTTATTTAAACCTTAACTACTAAAAACCAATTACAAAAAAAACTTTCGTCCCACCCAAACCAGAGCAAACGGTCCCAACCACAAATCCAACACCTCTTAAGGAAGGGCGCCTGCCCCCCGCGCACCCCTGGATCCGCCACTGCTCACTCTTGTTCCAACCCCTGTGCCCACAAATTGAATAAATGCTGACAAAATCAAGAAAAAAAAACATGAGAAACGTACACAATAGTGTTCTTAACATGTCTCCTTCTCAACAGCACCAATTCTAGGCTATTACCCTTTGTAGTTAAATCGATTTCTACAAACGAATAATATGGAAAAATAATTGAAATGTATACGATTTTTACTACTAATTTCTATGTTATGGGAGGGGTAAATTACATTAAAAAGCCACGAAGAATTTATAAGTAAGTGTTTTAGGATTTTTTAAAGTTGTTTCTGGATTATTATAGTATTTTCTACTTGGTATGCCTAACAGTACACCAGTACCAGTATCCCTTCGGAAGGTATTTTGAAGAGCCTAACCTCCACTCCGTCTTACTCAAAAGGGTGCTACCCTTAGATGAATAGTTATCATCTTAGCTATGCCTCGGCATGATCCGGGAAACGATGAAAAGAAAAAAAAAATTGCAAGAAGCAACATATGTGAAAATAAAAAAAAAAAAAATCCTTGTCTTTCCCGTACATTCTTCTGAATTGTGCCCCCTTTCTTGTAAAAAAAAGACTACGGGCAATCCCCAACCAAAATTCCGAATGTAGCCTGCTTATAGTCGCTAAGGGCCATTAAAGTAATTTCCTATGTCCTGTTGTTGCGCAGTGGATTTGACCTTAGCTTGGTAATACGGGACCCAGAGATCGAATCACGCTGCAGGAATACACTGCAGGGCCGACGCAGGGACCATAGTAGTCAAGAAGCGTCGTTAATTCTTAAATAATAAGTAACTTCACATTCCTTATTACACTAATTGCTTATAGAAAATTTATGCCCAAAATATGCTCAGTTGGGTAATGTGAAAAACTATAAATTCACCTAGGCCATTAGGTTCTGGTTTGACCTCATGATCGGTAGCACAAACAAGGGCCAGGGGGGAGGAGGGGTAATTTTTTAGTTTCGTCACAAGCCATATAAACTGGAAATATAGCACTTTTAGTCCATAATATAGTCCACTTGTACTCCATAATATAGCACTTAGAAATGCTAATTCTAGAGGCGCATCCCTTTCTGGTTGACCCTCCTCCTTCATGGGGCAAAGTAATAATGCGTAAAGTGGGCTTGCTTATTACCTATAGAGCGAAGCGTATTAAACTCGAAAGTTTCTCGAAAGTGAAAGTGAATAATCTTGGATATGAGCATTAATGGTTGCTTGAGTTTTTTAATTATCTTTGGACTTTCCACTTTACAAAAATTACCAGTGATAACTGGAATTACTATTAAAAATATAATTTCATTTATATTGTACAACCCCAACTTTTCCTTTGGCTTCAAAACCCTGACCACTTTACGCATTTTTAGTTTGCCCCATGAAGGAGGAGGGTCAACCAGAAATGGATGCACTTCTACAATTAGCATTTCTTTTGTAGGTGCTATAGTGTGGAAACTATGCTGCTTCACAGCATAGTTTCCACTTTAGACGACTTATGACGAAACTAAACCATTACCGGAGGAGATGCACCCATTTCAAAAATTAACTTTTTATATTTTCAAAGAAAATTTCTTTTTGATTTTAACAAAATTCGGAAAATCAAAACTTTCTGGTTAATTTGAATTGATTTACCACATTTAAAGGGAACACGCTAAAAAATTATCAAAGTAGAACCACTAGATTCATTTTTTTATTATCTTGCTATTACCACGGTTATTTTTCGTACAATTCCCCCCCCCTCTCTCTCTTATGGCTCAGATATAGCACTAGGATTTGTGCCAAGAAAAGGGAAGATAGCCCTTTTGGAAAAGCCTAAGATAAGGCATTTTTACAACAGAACATAATATTAGACACAAATATATAAATTATCTTAAAGAAAAAACTTACATGTATAGTGCATACTACAGCCACTAGTCTGTTGTTTACATATTGACCCTCCCTTCAAATATCTATGTAAGAGCATGCTAGCCTATAGAAAGTAATCTCACCTAAACCCAATCTTGAGAAAAATCTAATGCCAACTCTCCGATTTCACACGCTCGACTAAATGAAGACCAGCTCGCATTACTTTGATTTATGACGAAGTGCATCTGCAAAGCTAAGCAATTGTATTCTTTCTATACAGTCAAAACAAAATCAAATGGGGTTTGGTAGGGAGATTTTCATCTAGATAAGTGTGGCATTACCAGCATTTTAGATATGTCAGCACAATCATGTCATATAGCAGGAAATCAGACAGTGAATCAGATAACAAACAAAGGGAGACACTGTTTTATTCCCCATTTAATTCTCTTCTGAGACATAATTATTATTAATTAATAATTATTCGACTTATTTGGTATTCAGTTTTTACATGGTGGCGCAAGTTCACAAAAACATCGGTAAAATGTATTTCATCGAACCGGAGGGGCTGGGGGATAATTTTTTTACGATTTCTTTCAATAAAAATACCAGAAAAGGGGTATCTTCAATGAAAGTGTAGAAAGAGCTTTTAGTTTGAAATCTAGAAGTGAGCGGAAGATCTAGGGAAGAGGCAAGTGACACCCATGTCCCCTCAAAATTCGTGCCACTGCTGGCATTATGGGCCAAGTATTCACAGAGGTCGTTTTTGGGGGAAGACAAAGGGGCTACCTGCCCAGAAAAGATAAATGTTAGGGGCTCAAAATTTTGGATATTAATTAAATGATTTTTAGTTTTAGATATTTTATTTTTATTAGTATTAAGTAGAGGGGGCAGTTTGCCAAGTTTTGTGAATAAATGAAAGTTTGTTTAAAATTTGCCAGAAAATTTTTGGGAGACAGGGAGGGGGCTCTATTCAAGATTTTGCTGTGGTCGCAAGAGAGGTCAGAACCACCACTGATTATTAGGAGGGGTGGATTGTAAACAGTAGTGACAGTAGTAACGGCAATTACTATATTTAGAAACACAATTAAATGAAAAATGGATGGCTAGTAGTCTTACTATTATGCTAGAATTCTACCCATTTTAAACTCAAAGGATTATTGCAACCACTTGAATCTTTAAATAAAATTTGTAAATTTATATGAATTTAGATTCACCTGCTTCAACTTAGATTAGGCTGAAAAATTAGTGAAAATAGTTAATACCGACTCTACATTAGCTCTTAAAAAATCAACTTACATTGCGTGAAGTTTCTTAAGTTACGAAGATACTTAATGTACAATGGGTATGTGTCCCTATCCCTCATATGGTTAGAATGTACACTAATTACAGAGGCTGAGGGGCAAAAATTTGTATCAGGGTATTTGTGTTCTGCTGGTGTCCCCAACCTTAATTCTGTATCCACCCCTGCTATAACACCCCTTTGAACACTCTATCCCATAAGACATAAAACAATGAACTAGTATTATAAGCAACAAGCAATCATATGTAAACTGATAATTACAATGATGGCTGAAAACAGGGCTGAAATACTGCGATTTGAGTTTTATGTTCTAGGTGTTTATCCCTCCTCAGGGCTGAAAACAGCTGTAACGAGTCAATTAGTGCAGCTCCCTGACATGCCTAACAATATTCATCGTCCTAGCACGTCCAGAAGCACTAAACTCACCAAAGCGCTGAACCACACCACCTAACTCCCCCAAAGAAAGCGGATCCAGTCCGGTTACGTCAATTACGTATCTACTGCGTTTATAAGCGTTTTCCAAGATTTCCGGTTTCCCCCTCCAACTCCCCCCTTCAATGTCAACAGATCTGGTCGGGATTTGAAAGAAGAGCTCTGAGACATGAGTTTCTCCTAATTATCAGATTTTATTAAGATCCGGTCACCCATTCTTAAGTTAAAAACACCTCATTTTTTCTAATTTTTCCAAATTAACAACTTCCAGCTCCCCCAAAGAGAACGGATCCGTACCAATAATGTCAGTCTCGTATCTATAGCTTGTGCTTACTCTTCCCATCAAGTTTCATCTCCATCTCTCCACTCTAAGCGTTTTCCAAGACTTCCGGTTTCCAAGGTTTCTGTTTTTCCCTCCAGCGCTCTATGTCCTTGGATCCAATTCTAATTGAAAATGGATTATCTAAGACATAAGATTCTTCTGTATATTAAGTTTCATTAAGATCCGATCACCCATTCGTAAGAAACCTCGATTTTCACGTTTTCTAAGAATTCCAGTTTCCCCCTCCAGCTCCCTTCAATGTCATCGGATCTGGTCGGGATTTAAAATGAGAGTTTTAAAGCACAAGATCCTTCTAGATATCAAATTTCATTAAGATCTGAACACCCGTTCGCAAGTTACAAATACCTCATTTTTTGTAATTTTACCGAATTACCCCCCTCCCCCCCCCCCCCAACTCCACCAAAGAGAGTGGATCCGAGCCGGTTATGTCAATCACCTATCTTGGACCTGTGCTTATTCTTTCCACCAAGTTTCATCCTGATCTCTCCGCTTTAAGCGTTTTCCAATATTTCCTGCCCCCCCCCCCCCAAATGACACTGGATCTGGTAGGGATTTATAATGAGATATCTGGGTTTCGAGATCCTTCTAAATATTAAGGTACGATCGCTCTTTCATAAGTTAAAATACTTAATTTTGACTACTTGTTTAGAATTACCCCCCCCCCCCCAACTCCCGCAAAGAGAGCAGATCCGTTCCGGCTATGTAAATCCCGTTTCTAGGACTTGTCTTATTTTTACCACCAAGTTTCACCCCAACCCCTATACTCCAAGCGTTTTCCAAGATTTTAGGTCTTCCCCAACTTCCTCTTCACCGGATCCGATCGAGATTTAAAATAAGAGCTCCGAGACATGATATCCTTCCAAATATCAAATTTCAATAAGATCCAATCTCTCCTTCGTAAGTTGAAAATACCTTATTTTTTTTCAGAATTAACCCTCCTCCTCCCAACTCCCCTAAAGAGAGCAGATCCGTTCCAGTTACGCCAATCTCATATCTAGGACTTAAGATTATTTTTACCACCAAGTTTCATTCCGATCCCCCCACTCTAAGCGTTTTCCATGATTTTAGGTTTCACCTCCCATCTTCCCCCAATGTCACCAGATCCGGTCGGAATTTAAAATAAGAGCTATGAGACACGATATCCTTCCAAACATCAAATTTCATCGATATCTGATGACTCTTTCCAAAGTTAAAAATACCTCACTTTTTCTAATTTTTCAGAGTTAACCCTTCCCCCCCCCAACTCCCCCAAAGAGAGCGAATCCAGTCCGGTTACGTCAATCACGTATCTACGATATTTGCTTATTCTACCCACCAAGTTTCATCCCGATCTCTTCACTCTTAATCATTTTCCAAGATTTTTGGTTTCCCCCTTCACCTCTGCCTACTCTCACCGGATCTGGTTGGGATTTGTAATAAGAGTGCTGAAGCACAAGATTCTTCTAAATATCAAGTGTCATTAAGATATGACTACCCGTCCATAAATTACAAATACCTTATTTTTAATTTTTCCGAATTACCCCCCCCCCCCAACTCTCCCAAAGAGTGCGGATCCGGTCCAGTTATGTCAGTCACGTATCTTGGATGTGTGCTTATTCTTGCCACAAAATTTCATCCTGACCTCTCCACTCTGAGCGTTTTCCAAGATTTCTGATACCCCCCCCCCCACAACTCTCCCCAATGAAACTGGATTCAGCCAGATCTAAAATGAAAGATCTGAGTTGCAAAATACTTCTAAATATGAGATTTCATTAAGATTCGATCACTCCTTCGTAACTTAAAAACACCTCATTTTTTCGAATTAACCGTCACTCCACTCCCCCCCCCCCACAGACGGTCGAATCGGATAAATGACTATTTCTAATTTAATCTTGTCTGGTACTGATTTTTCTCATTTTTCAGAATTAACCCTCCCCCCCAACTTCTCCAAAGAGAGCGGACCCGTTCCGAATATGTCAATCACGTATCTGGGATTTTTGCTCATTTTTACCACCAAGTTTCATCCCGGTCTTTTTTTTCTAATTAACCTTCTCCCCACTCCCCACAAATGATCAAATTGGGGAAACGACTATTTCTAATTTAATCTAGTCTGGTTCCTGATACGCCTGCCAAATCTCATCGTCCTAGCTTATCTGGATGGGCCTAAACTAGTAAAACAGGGAAAGACAGACAGACAGACAGACAAAATTTATGATCACTATATGTCACTTCGTAAATACAAAGTGGCACAAAAACTTGTTAATACCACACAAATTTATCAAACTTTTTCCAAAACCTTTTAAGCCGTGGAAGCAAGAGATAAATTATGGTCTAACTCGGTGTCTTCAAGTATCGCCCCGATTTACAAACAATTAGCTACAACTGAAGCCCAGCTGGAGAAAATAAAAAGTCATCTGCTGGAAAATATAACCAATCAAACAGTTCGTGGTAACGAACTGTAGTAAGAAGCGACCCGGCTCAATAGCAACCCAAACTCTATAAAATGGAATTTTGATACCAATAGTTACATCAAAAGAATCGCCTTTTAATGTTGATTTTAAATATATAAGTTTCATCAAGACCAGTTATACCCATCGAAAGTTACGAGCCTGAGAAAATTTGCCTCATTTTAGAAAAAAAGGGGAAACACCCCCTAAAAGTCATAGAATCTTAACGTAGAACCTTATTGTTTGACTTGGGGGCCAGGACCGCGCTCGGGATGGCAGTTGGGTTATAGGGAATGTGCCGACAAAATTGTCCAATGTGCCGACAAAAGCAGACACATAAACTAGATTAAACAAAAAACAAACTTAATTCGAAGTTGTCTTGGAAATTTGGGGTGGGGGATTTATCTTCTCTTCCTCGTCCCTTTGGCTGCACCCCTGGTGACGGCCAAAGGTGGGTGACATCGTTGGCTCCTATTGGTCGTTCAGGTTTAATCTGTTTTGAGACCATTAGTGTGTGTTAAGACCCTATTGTGGAATATTGTAAATACTGTTTTCTCACAATTTTTTTTTATTTTTTATTAGAAAATTAGCGTTTTCAATTTTTTGTCCCAAAACATTTGAAGGCTTTTTAACTGTGAAACAAAAACGCAGATCCTGACTCGAAAACTGATTCTTGCGTCTGCCTAAAAAAATTTGAATATAACCTCCAAAGGATTTTCGAATAAAATCGTGTTTTTGAGTTGGCTACATACAGCAGTTTAAGTTTGATCTCAAGGAGCATAAATCAATTATTAAACATACAGACTTTCCCTTTTATTAGGCTATATAAATAAATGAACTTATTAAACTTACTAAAACCAAAAATCCCCAATTTCTTAAATTAACAACAAAGAAAACAAAGCAAAACTAATATTAAATTCTTTTTTGCGCATTATTATCTTGACGATGTCTTAGGTTATTATTTCTGAAAAGCAAACATACCTAGAAAAAAAAACGAAAATAACATATAAATATTATAAGAATTCAATCTTTTTTAATTCTTTTTTTTCAATTCAATTTCTGTTTTATTTACAAAAAAAAACATAATATCTAATTTACTAATAACCTCCCGAAAAAGATACAAAAAAACACTTGTGAATGGGTGGCTACTTACATGTAAAAAAAAAAAGAATTAATCAAATTAACAAAAAAATTAAATTAAATAAAAATAAATAGATTTCATAACCAAAATAAAAATATAACCAATCTCTCATCAACCATTATACCATAATAATAATAATAATACTAATAATAATAGGAACCGTATTAATTAAAATAAGTGAATAAAGCTATGAAAATTTTCCTAAAAAATATTTTTTTAAAATGGTTTTAAATAACCCAAGGTGCTCAACCACCCAAATACTCTTTGGAAGCGTATTCCATACATGGGGCCCTGAAAATCTAGCAGGGAAACCAGCCCTGGTTTTAGTTAAACAACTAAGAGGTGGGAGATGCGAAAACTTTCCAATACTAGCAAGAATTATCGCTCTATAATTGAGGGTTAATCGTGGTGCTTTAACCTAGTTCTCTTTGAGCCTCTCCCTTTCCCAGAATGAATGGATTCGAAATTAACAACTGAGTAAAATTACTGATGCAGAATTAAGTGCAAGATTACATCTAGAAGTCATTAAGTCTAGAACTAAAAAAAAAAGATATCTATCTAAGTTAAAACAAAGTAATAGATTAGGAACTCCTGTATTCATTTAAAAATATAAAAGTTTACTTATGTGGTAAATATTTAATTCATTAACTCAAGCAAAAAAGCGCTAATGAGTTTATAAAACACGTCTAGAAAGGTATACTCTCATGACATTCCAGTAAAAATTCTAGGGAAAGTTTAACATATCAATATGCAAAGGTATAATACAGCAGCATTAAATAGAATGATGCAGGCTTTATAAGGTATTGGAACATATCAGCAGAAATATATCATGTCTTACGAGTTTTCCTGTGTCTAGTTCTTAGGCCAAGCTCAATGAAGATATCGATTTCTATGCATCTGTATTAAACACAACTGATACCTACGCAAAAAACATTTAAGTCCCCCTTCATAAGATTTTGTTTCGTCATGCAAGATATGGTTGATCTTCTCCAAATATATTTTTATTATATCCCATTAAAAATCTTACTTGAACTCTGTAAACAGCGGTAATTCCAGCATTAAAATAAGTATTGTAAGCTTTAATTAGTATAAAGATTTCCCCTCTAGATTGCAGTCAATGCATCAATATGCACAATTACAAAAATGGCCGTATATTCCGAATTGGTCTAAGACTTACATGAAACATAGGACTAAGGAAACCCCAATCCAGAGGGGAAATAAAAATAAGTGTTGGTTCCTCTCAAAGTGCAGCCTAAAAGGAGGCTAAAACATAAGAGATCATCTCTCTATTTCTTTTGGTTTCAACTGAGTATTAATTAAGACATCATATTTATAAGCTATAAAAAGTTATACTTTTTTATAGTTAAACAGTAAATGATGACTTAACTCTAATAAATATATACACAAATATAACATCACAGATAGCTAAAATTACTCAGAGTTCTAGAAAGAATCTATTGACTCCCCTCAAAACGCATCCCAAAAAAGGGTCAAAAAAGTAATTTTTGTCTGCAAAGGAATGGGAATATTTTAAAAGTTTGGGAGGGGGATCATTCGATTGAAATTGGAAGTTCTTGGTTTCTTTTTAAATATCAAAAGCTACCGGGTGGCGATAAGCTTTCCTACTGGCTCATTTTCTGCTACCCGGCCGTCCTCTGACCCCTATGATATCCAACAAGATTTTGAGTCAACTGTTTCGTTTACAATTTCGAAATGTTCATTAATTCAACCTTTGGGGTCAACCCCCTTGTAATCCTTGAGGTAAACTTTGTTCTACCCTGCTTTCATAACTCTGCTATCTCCTGCTATTTTTTCTACTCAATTTTGTTGCGTTTCTTTGAAAAGAATAAAAAACAATTGATTCCACTTCTTTGAACAAGTAAAAACATGAAAATCTGTAAAATACTCATATTAATTCTGCAAAAAATAAAAAACAAATTGCCAAAATAAATAACAAGGGGTAAAATAAAAACTAATAAATAATGTAAAATAAACAACAAAACTGTAGAATAGTCTGAGAACCAAAAATAACAATAAGCTTTTTGAATAACATCATTATCCGAGCTTTAAATACAGGCACGTATGCGTGTGTTCATTTGGAGAGAAGACAGCTACAGAATGACATAGAAAATATCCCTCTGCTGACATAGAGTTGTAGTCAATTTTTATTTACAACAAAACATAAACACTGTTAATAAACGAAAACGCAAATGCCTTATGAAATAATTGAGCGCATTATAAAGAAAAGAAAAAATCACCCTCCAGAGTACAGTTTCAATAATTTAAACGGCTCCTTTTTTTTCAAATAACACAAGAAAAACAAGAATGACCTGACACTACAGAGTCACAACGTGTTTAACATATTAACCATATCAGTGCACTACTGCACTCTCGAATTGGAAATGGTAAAATGGTAACTACTGCACTCTTTTTTGCACTCATTTTTTTTGCCTTTCTTTAAAAAGAGTAAAAAAAAAACATTTATTCAACTTGTTTGAATGCAAATGCCTTAGGACATAATCAAGCGTTTTACAAAGAAAAGAAAAAATCCCCCCCCCCCCCGAGTACATTTTCAATTATTTAAACTTCTACTTCTTTTCAAAATAAAACAAGAAAAATAAAAAGGACCTGACACTACAAAGTCGCAACGTGTTTCTTTAAAAAACTGAACCATATCAGTGCAGTACTGCGCTCTCGAATTGGGAATGGTAAAAAGCTACATATTTTTCGTCCCATGTGGCAAAGGCTACAACTGGCTGTAGTTGTGGATCACAATTACAATGAAAAACATGATAATTATGGTATTGCGAGAAGCGATGACTTACCCTATTTCTTTTTGTGTTGTATTTTTAAATGACATATAAATGATTCATACCTTGATACATTTTATTCAGAACAGTGTATAAAAGCAATTGTTCTTTTACTTTTTTCATTATTAATACTAGTCACAAAGCGTAAATCTTCTTGTTTAAACAAAAGAAAAAAACGTGATCAATTTATTGCATACCAAAAGTGGTCTTAAAGTTTTGATCGAATGTATTTTGGAAAAAATGGCATTGGAGGGGGGCCTAGTTATCCTCCAATATTTTTGGTCACTTAATAAAAGTACAATAGCTTTTGATATCCGTCTGAATAAGCCCTCCCCCGATCTTCTGGGTCCATTAGCTCGATACGATCACCCCTGAAAAAAAACAAGTGCTTTTAATATATAAGATTAGAGGAATTTGCTTACAAGCTCAGAACCCATCTTTTCAGTCTCTCTGAAATATTTTGCATACTATGTAGCCAAATTAGCGATTTTCATCTACGCGTAAGGTAAACTTTTTAGCGAGCGAAAATATTCTGGTGAAAACCACAACTGCGAGACATTCTCTCTCATCCGTTATATATTTTCTTTATGCTATTTCCTTATTGCTCCTGTTTAGAATATTCCTTAAGGCTATTT
>NW_027062766.1:0-131521 GCF_032884065.1 Artemia franciscana
CTAAAACTTTTGAATAGGAAAAGAGCCTTTAATCACTTCTTTACCATTTGCAATCATTAAAATAGTCTAATATCTTCAATTTTTTTCCACAGACCTAGCTATTACCCTCGAAAACTAAAACTTTTGAAATAGGAAAAGAGCCTTTAATCACATTCTTTACCATTTGCAATCATAAAATAGTCTAATATCTTCAATTTTTTCAACATACGTAGCTATTATCCTCGAAAACTAAAACTTTTGGAATAGGAAAAGAGCCTTTAATCTTATTCTTTACCATTTGCAATCATAAAATAGTCTAATATCTTCATTTTTTCAACATACGTAGCTATTACCCCCGAAAACTAAAACTTTTGAAATAGGAAAGAAGCTTTTAAATCACATTCTTTACCATTTGCAATCATAAAATGTCTAATATCTCATTTTTTCCACAGACAAAGCTATTACCCTCGAAAACTAAAACTTTTGAAATAGGAAAAGAGCCTTTAATCACATTCTTTACCATTTGCAATCATAAAACAGTCTAATATCTTCATTTTTTAACATACGTAGCTATTACCCTCGAAAACTAAAACTTTTGACATAGGTAAAGAGCCTTTAATCAAATTCTTTACCAACTGCAATTGTAAAATAGTCTAATATCTTCATTTTTTCAACATACGTAGCTATTACCCTCGAAAACTAAAACTTTTGAAATAGGAAAAGAGCCTTTAATCACATTCTTTACCCTGTGCAATCATAAAATAGCCTAATATCTTTCATTTTTTCAACATACGTAGCTATTACCCACGAAAACTAAAAACTTTTGAAATAGGAAAAGAGCCTTTAATCACATTTTTTACCATTTGCAATCATAAAATAGTCTAATATCTTCATTTTTTCAACATACGTAGCTATTACCCTCGAAAACAAAACTTTTGACATAGGAAAAGAGCCTTTAATCACATTCTTTACATTTGCAATCATAAATAGTCTAATATCTTCATTTTTTTCAACATACGTAGCTATTACCCTCGAAAAACTAAAACTTTTGAAATAGGAAAAGAGACTTTAATCACATTCTTTACCAATTTGCAATCATAAAATAGTCTAATATCTTCATTTTTTCAACATACGTAGCTATAACCCTCGAAAACTAAAACTTTTGAAATAGGAAAAGAGCCTTTAATCACATTCTTTACCATTTGCAATCATAAAATAGTCTAATATCTTCATTTTTTCAACATACGTAGACCTACCCCCGAAAACTAAAACTTTTGAAATAGGAAAAGAGGCCTTTAATCACATTCTTTACCATTTGCAATCATAAAATAGTCTAATATCTTCATTTTTTCAACATACGTAGCTATTACCCCTCAAAAACTAAAACTTTTGAAATAGGAAAAGAGCCTTTAATCACATTCTTTACCATTTGCAATCATAAAATAGTCTAATATCTTCATTTTTTCAACATACGTAGCTATTACCCTCGAAAACTAAAACTTTTTGACATAGGAAAAGAGCCTTTAATCACATTCTTTTCCATTTGCAATCATAAAATAGTCTAATATCTTCATTTTTTTCAACATACGTAGCTATTACCCTCGAAAACTAAAACTTTTGAAATAGGAAAAGAGCCTTTAATCACATTCTTTACTATTTGCAATCATAAAATAGTCTAATATCTTCATTTTTTTCAACATACGTAGCTATTACCCTCGAAAACTAAAACTTTTGAAATAGGAAAAGAGCCTTTAATCACATCTCTTACCATTTGCAATCATAAAATAGTCTAATATCTTCATTTTTCCACAGACCTAGCTATTACCCTCGAAAACTAAAACTTTTGAAATAGGAAAAGAGCCTTTAATCACATCTTTACCATGTGCAATCAAAAAAATTGTCTAATATCTTCATTTTTTCAACATACGTAGCTATTACCCTCGAAAACTAAAACTTTTGACATAGGAAAAGAGCCTTTAATCACATTCTTTACCATGTGCAATCATAAAATAGTCCTAATATCTTCATTTTTTCAACATACGTAGCTCTTATCCCCGAAAACTAAACTTTTGAAATAGGAAAAGAGCCTTTAATCACATTCTTTACCATTTGCAATCATAAAATAGTCTAATATCTTCATTTTTTCAACATACGTAGCTATTATCCTCGAAAACTAAAACTTTTGGAATAGGAAAAGAGCCTTTAATCTTATTCTTTACCATTTGCAATCATAAAATAGTCTAATATCTTCATTTTTTCAACATACGTAGCTATTACCCCCCGAAAACTAAAACTTTTGAAATAGGAAAAGAGCTTTTTAATCACATTCTTTACCATTTGCAATCATTAAATAGTCGAATATCTTCATTTTTTCCACAGACAAAGCTATTACCCTCGAAAACTAAAACTTTTGAAATAGGAAAAGGAGCCTTTAATCACATTCTTTACCATTTTGCAATCATAAGATAGTCCTAATATCTTCATTTTTTCAACATACGTAGCTATTAACCCTCGAAAACTAAAACTTTTGACATAGGAAAAGAGCCTTTAATCACATTCTTTACCAACTGCAATCATAAAATAGTCTAATATCTTCATTTTTTTCAACATACGTAGCTATTACCCTCGAAAACTAAAACTTTTGAAATAGGAAAAGAGCCTTTAATCACATTCTTTACCATGTGCAATCATAAAATAGCCTAATATCTTCATTTTTTCAACATACGTAGCTATTACCACGAAAACTAAAACTTTTGACATAGGAAAAGAGCCTTCAATCACATTCTTTACCATTTGCAATCATAAAATAGTCTAATATCTTCATTTTTTCAACATACGTAGCTATTACCCTCGAAAACTAAAACTTTTGACACAGGAAAAGAGCCTTTAATCACATTCTTTACCATTTGCAATCATAAGATAGTCTATTATCTTCATTTTTTCAACATACGTAGCTATTACCCTTGAAAACTAAAACTTTTGAAATAGGAAAAGAGCCTTTAATCACATTCTTTACCATTTGCAATCATAAAATAGTCTAATATCTTCATTTTTTCAACATACGTAGCTATTACCCTCGAAAACTAAAACTTTTGAAATAGGAAAAGAGCCTTTAATCACATTCTTTACCATTTGCAATCATAAAATAGTCTAATATCTCATTTTTTCAACATACGTAGCTATTACCCTCGAAAACTAAAACTTTTGAAATAGGAAAAGAGCCTTATAATCACATTCTTTACCCATGTGCAATCATAAAATTGTCTAATATCTTCATTTTTCCAGAGACAAAGCTATTACCCTCAAAAACTAAAACTTTTGACATAGGAAAAGAGCCTTTAATCACAATTCTTTACCATGTGCAATCATAAAATAGTCTAATATCTTCATTTTTTCAACATACGTAGCTATTACCCTAAAAAACTAAAACTTTTGACATAGGAAAAGAGCCTTTTAATCACATTCTATACTATTTGCAATCATAAAATAGTCTAATATCTTCATTTTTTCAACATACGTAGCTATTACCCTCGAAAACAAAAACTTTTGAAATAGGAAAAGAGCCTTTAATCAAATACTTTACCATTTGCAATCATAAAATAGTCTAATATCTTCATTTTTTCAACATACGTAGACCTTACCCCCCGAAAACTAAAACTTTTGAAATAGGAAAAGAGCCTTTAATCACATTCTTTACCATTTGCAATCATAAAATAGTCTAATATCTTCATTTTTTCAACATACGTAGCTATTACCCTCAAAAAACTAAAACTTTTGAAATAGGAAAAGAGCCTTTAATCACATTTTTTACCATTTGCAATCATAAAATAGTCTAATATCTTCATTTTTTCAACAATACGTAGCTATTACCCTCGAAAACTAAACTTTTGACATAGGAAAAGAGCCTTTAATCACATTCTTTACATTTGCAATCATAAAATAGTCTAATATCTTCGTTTTTTTCAACATACGTAGCTATTACCCTCGAAAACTAAACTTTTTGAAATAGGAAAGAGCCTTTAATCACATTCTTTACTATTTGCAATCATAAAATAGTCTAATATCTTCATTTTTTCAACATACGTAGCTATTACCCTCGAAAACTAAAAACTTTTGAAATAGGAAAAGAGCCTTTAATCACATTCTTTACCATTTGCAATCATAAAATAGTCTAATATCTTCATTTTTCCACAGACCTAGCTATTACCCTCGAAAACTAAAACTTTTGAAATAGGAAAAGAGCCTTTAATCACATTCTTTACCATGTGCAATCAAAAAATTGTCTAATATCTTCATTTTTTCAACATACGTAGCTATTACCCTCGAAAACTAAAACTTTTGACATAGGAAAAGAGCCTTTAATCACATTCTTTACCATGTGCAATCATAAAATAGTCTAATATCTTCAATTTTTTCAACATACGTAGCTCTTAACCCCGAAAACTAAAACTTTTGAAATAGGAAAAGAGCCTTTAATCACATTCTTACCATTTGCAATCATAAAATAGTCTAATATCTTCATTTTTTCAACATACGTAGCTATTATCCTCGAAAACTAAAACTTTTGGAATAGGAAAAGAGCCTTTAATCTTATTCTTTACCATTTGCAATCATAAAATAGTCTAATATCTTCATTTTTTCAACATACGTAAGCTATTACCCCCCGAAAACTAAAACTTTTGAAATAGGAAAAAGAGCTTTTAATCACATTCTTTACCATTTGCAATCATTAAATAGTCGAATATCTTCATTTTTTCCACAGACAAAGCTATTACCCTCGAAAACTAAAACTTTTGAAATAGGAAAAGAGCCTTTAATCACATTCTTTACCATTTGCAATCATAAGATAGTCTAATATCTTCATTTTTTCAACATACGTAGCTATTACCCTCGAAAACTAAAACTTTTGACATAGGAAAAGAGCCTTTAATCACATTCTTTACCAACTGCAATCATAAAATAGTCTAATATCTTCATTTTTTCAAACATACGTAGCTATTACCCTCGAAAACTAAAACTTTTGAAATAGGAAAAGAGCCTTTAATCACATTCTTTACCATGTGCAATCATAAAATAGCCTAATATCTTCATTTTTTCAACATACGTAGCTATTACCACGAAAACTAAAACTTTTTGACATAGGAAAAGAGCCTTCAATCACATTCTTTACCATTTGCAATCATATAAATAGTCTAATATCTTCATTTTTTCAACATACGTAGCTATTACCCTCGAAAACTAAAACTTTTGACACAGGAAAAGAGCCTTTAATCACATTCTTTACCATTTGCAATCATAAGATAGTCTATTATCTTCATTTTTTTCAACATACGTAGCTATTACCCTTGAAAACTAAAACTTTTGAAATAGGAAAAGAGCCTTTAATCACATTCTTTACCATTTGCAATCATAAAATAGTCTAATATCTTCATTTTTTCAACATACGTAGCTATTACCCTCGAAAACTAAAACTTTTGAAATAGGAAAAGAGCCTTTAATCACATTCTTTACCATTTGCAATCATAAAATAGTCTAATATCTTCATTTTTTCAACATACGTAGCTATTACCCTCGAAAACTAAAACTTTTGAAATAGGAAAAGAGCCTTTAATCACATTCTTTACCATGTGCAATCATAAAATTGTCTAATATCTTCATTTTTTCCAGAGACAAAGCTATTACCCTCAAAAACTAAAACTTTTGACATAGGAAAAGAGCCTTTAATCACATTCTTTACCATGTGCAATCATAAAATAGTCTAATATCTTCATTTTTTCAACATACGTAGCTATTACCCTAAAAAAACTAAAACTTTTGACATAGGAAAAGAGCCTTTAATCACATTCTTTACTATTTGCAATCATAAAATAGTCTAATATCTTCATTTTTTCAACATACGTAGCTATTACCCTCGAAAACTAAAACTTTTGAAATAGGAAAAGAGCCTTTAATCAAATACTTTACCATTTGCAATCATAAAATAGTCTAATATCTTCATTTTTTCAACATACGTAGCTATTACACTCGAAAACTAAAACTTTTGACATAGGAAAAGAGCCTTTAATCACATTCTTTACCATGTACAATCATAAAACAGTCTAATATCTTCATTTTTTTCCACAGACATAGCTATTACCCTCGAAAAACTAAAACTTTTGAAATAGGAAAAGAGCCTTTAATCACATTCTTTACCATTTGCAATCATAAAATAGTCTAATATCTTCAGTTTTTCAACATAAGTTAGCATACCCTCGAAAACTAAAACTATTGAAATAGGAAAAGAGCCTTTAATCACATTCTTTACCATTTGCAACCATAAAATAGTCTAATATCTTCATTTTTTTCAACATACGTAGCTATTACCCTCGAAAACTAAAACTTTTGAAATAGGAAAAGAGCCTTTAATCACATTCTTTACCATTTGCAATCATAAAATAGTCTAATATCTTCATTTTTTTTCAACATACGTAGCTATTACCCTCGAAAACTAAAACTTTTGAAATAGGAAAAGAGCCTTTAATCACATTCTTTACCATTTGCAATCATAAAATAGTCTAATATCTTCATTTTTTCAACATACCAAGCTATTACCCTCCAAAACTAAAACTTTTGAAATAGGAAAAGAGCCTTTTATCACATTCTTTACCATGTGCAATCATAAAATAGTCTAATATCTTCATTTTTTCCACAGACATAGCTATTACCCTCGAAAACTAAAACATTTGAAATAGGAAAAGAGCCTTTAATCACATTCTTTACCATTTGCAATCATAAAATAGTCTAATATCTTCATTTTTTCAACATACGTAGCTATTACCCTCGAAAACTAAAACTTTTGAAATAGGAAAAGAGCCTTTAATCACATTCTTTACCATTTGCAATCATAAATTAGTCTAATATTTTCATTTTTTCAACATACGTAGCTCTTACCCCCGAAAACTAAAACTTTTGAAATAGGAAAATAGCCTTTAATTACATTCTTTACCATTTGCAATCATAAAACAGTCCAATATCTTCATTTTTTCAACATACGTAGCTATTACCCTCGAAAACTAAAACTTTTGACATAGGACAACAGCCTTTAATCACATTCTTTACCATTTGCAATCATAAAATAGTTTAATATCTTCATTTTTTTAACATACGTAGCAATTACCCTCGAAAACTAAAACTTTTGAAATAGGAAAAGAGCCTTTGATCACATTCTTTACCATTTGCAATCATAAAATAGTCTAATATCTTCATTTTTTCCACAGACAAAGCTATTATCCTCGAAAACTAAAACGTTTGAAATAGGAAAAAAGCCTTTAATCACATTCTTTACCATTTGCAATCATAAAATAGTCTAATATCTTCATTTTTTCAACATACGTAGCTATTACCCTTGAAAACTAAAACTTTTGAAATAGGAAAAGAGCCTTTAATCACATTCTTTACCATTTGCAATCATAAAATAGTCTAATATCTTCATTTTTTCAACATACGTAGCTCTTACCCCCGAAAACTAAAACTTTTGAAATAGGAAAAGAGCCTTTAATCACATTCTTTACCATTTGCAATCATAAAATAGTCTAATATCTTCATTTTTTCAACATACGTAGCTATTACCCTCGAAAACTAAAACTTTTGAAATAGGAAAAGAGCCTTTAATCACATTTTTTACCATTTGCAATCATAAAATAGTCTTAATATTTTCATTTTTTTCAACATACGTAGCTATTACCCTCGAAAACTAAAACTTTTGAAATAGGAAAAGAGCCTTTAATCACAATCTTTACCATTTGCAATCATAAAATAGACTAATATCTTCATTTTTTCAACATACGTAGCTATTACCCTCGAAAACTAAAACTTTTGAAATAGGAAAAGAGCCTTTAATAACATTCTTTACCATTTGCAATCATAAAATAGTCTAATATCTTCATTTTTTCAACATACGTAGCTCTTACCCCCGAAAACTAAAACTTTTGAAATAGGAAAAGAGCCTTTAATCACATTCTTTACCATTTGCAATCATAAAATAGTCTAATATCTTCATTTTTTCAACATACGTAGCTATTACCCTCGAAAACTAAAACTTTTGAAATAGGGAAAGAGCCTTTAATCACATTCTTTACCATTTGCAATCATAAAATAGTCTAATATCTTCATTTTTTTCAACATACGTAGCTATTACCCTCGAAAACTAAAACTTTTGAAATAGGAAAAGAGCCTTTAATCACATTCTTTACCATTTGCAATCATAAAATAGTCTAATATCTTCATTTTTTCAACATACGTAGCTATTACCCTCGAAAACTAAAACTTTTGAAATAGGAAAAGAGCCTTTAATCACATTCTTTACCATTTGCAATCATAAAATAGTCTAATATCTTCATTTTTTCAACATACGTAGTTCTTACCCCCGAAAACTAAAACTTTTGAAATAGGAAAAGAGCCTTTAATCACATTCTTTACCATTTGCAATCATAAAATAGTCTAATATCTTCATTTTTTCAACATACGTAGCTATTACCCTCGAAAACTAAAACTTTTGAAATAGGAAAAGAGCCTTTAATCACATTCTTTACCATTTGCAATCATAAAAGAGTCGAATATCTTCATTTTTTCAACATACGTAGCTATTACCCTCGAAAACTAAAACTTTTGAAATAGGAAAAGAGCCTTTAATCACATTCTTTACCATTTGCAATCATAAAATAGTCTAATATCTTCATTTTTTCAACATACGTAGCTATTACCCTCTAAAACTGGAACTTTTCAAATAGGAAAAGAGCCTTTAATCACATTCTCTTCCATTTGCAATCATAAAATAGTCTAATATATTCATTTTTTCAACATACGTAGCTATTACCCTCGAAAACTAAAACTTTTGAAAAAGGAAAAGAGCCTTTAATCACATTCTTTACCATGTGCAATCATAAAATAGTCTAATATCTTCATTTTTTCAACATACGTAGCTATTACCCTTGAAAACTTAAACTTTTGACATAGGAAAAGAGCCTTTAATCACATTCTTTACCATGTGCAATCAAAAAAAAATCTAATATCTTCATTTTTTTCCATGGACGTAGCTATTACCCCGAAAACTAAAACTTTTGAAATAGGAAAAGAGCCTTTAATCACATCCTTTACCATTTGCAATCATAAAATAGTCTAATATCTTCATTTTTTCCACGGATGTAGCTATTACCGCCGAAAACTAAAACTTTTGAAATAGAAAAAGAGCCTTTGGTCACATTCTTTACCATATGCAATCATAAAATAGTCTAATATCTTCATTTTTTCCAAAGACGTAGCTATTACCCCCCGAAAACTAAAGCTTTTGAAATAGGAAAAGAGCCTTTAATCAAATTCTTTACCATGTGCAATCATAAAAAAGTCTAATATCTTCATTTTTTCCACAGACATAGCTATTACCCTCGAAAACTAAAACTTTTCAAATAGGAAAAGAGCCTTTAATCACACTCTTTACCATGTGCAATCATAAAATAGTCTAATATCTTCATTTTTACCACAGACGTAGCTATTACCCCCAAAAACTTAAACTTTTGAAATAGGAAAAGAACCTTTAATCATTTTCTTTACCATTTGCAATCATAAAATAGTCTAAAATCCTCACTTTTTCCACGGACGTAGCTATTACCCCCGAAAACTAAAACTTTTGAAATAGGAATTGAGCCTTTAATCACATTCTTTACCATGTGCAATCATAAAATAGTCTCATATCTTCATTGTTTCCACGGACCTGGCTATTACCCCCGAAAACTAAAACTTTTGAAATAGGAAAAGAGCCTTTAATCACACTCTGTACCATGTGCAATCATAAAATAGACTAGTATTACTGAAGGAGCCCAGTCTTTGTTATTTGGATACGGTCAACAACTGAGCTAATGATTTTAATGGAAGTTTAAATTTCACTTGAGAGCGGACTTTAAAGCTAAAAAATATGTCGTCAATCAGCCAAAAAATGTTTGATAAAAGAATGAAGGCTCTGGAAAAGAAGCTAGATCTCATAATTAGCAAACAAAGTGAGTTTGCTATAACACTGTCGTGGTTTTCAGACGAGGTTAAAATTTTGAAAAATGAATCGAAGTCTCGTGATTTGAAGATTGCCATCCTAGAAAACCAGCTTGAAGAGCAAAAGTCGAGATGTGACACAATCGAAGCGAGAGCACTCGAAATCGAAGTTAAAGACCGTAAACTCAACTTAATCATCCACGGATTATCAAAAGAAAAACAGCAACAGACGATTCCCGTGAATGTGTCAACATTATTTTCATCAAAAATGGAAATCACAGATAACATTCAAATATTACAGTGCTACCGAATGTCTCAGAAGTCGAACGTGTCTACCCGTATGCCGACCGCCCCTCCAGTTTTCCTCTCAGTATCCTCAGAAAAAGATATTCAATGCATTTTCAGATCAATATCGAAATTGAAAGGAACAGGGGTCCGGATGTGCATGGACTTGCCGACCAAATTAAATACTGTGAGAAATGAATTACTAGCTAAGGGTAAGGAATTACGAGTTAATGGATCCGTACATTTTACACACCTGAATCTAAAAGATGCCAAATTGTGGCTTGAATACAAATCGGATTAAGAGTCGTAGTGGGAAAAAGTGTAAGATCACTAAAGGTGACTAGTTTGAAAAAATAAGGTCTACTCCGCTCTTGATTGATATATTTTGCATTTTTGTGTTTGTGTGATGTTGTTAACGTTACGAAAAGAGAGGAGTTAACGTTGTATCTTGTGGTTTCAGGGCTCTTTGTTGCACGTTGGATTCCGAAAAAAAAACAAGTTGATCATTCTGTAACTGTAACACTAAGCGAACAACAGCTGGACTTCGTTAATGTATTGGAAATGAAAGAATTCGTCCAACAGCTTCATTACTGCTTATGTATCTTCCAGCCTGATATTGTACGATTTCATCGATATCACTGATTTCGGACTAAAAGCCAAAAACTACTATGTCACTGCCTTTGTTGACGTATTTACATATGTATTTGATTGCCTTATCGGAGTTACAATATTCAACGCTTATTTATTATTGCTGTTTTACCGCCATCTTCAGTAGATCTTTTTCTATATTGTGGGTGACCATCATTGCCAGTAATTGTGTTAGGTACTAAAAGTTGAGGATATTGCTTTTTGCACCTTCCTTTGGCCATACATGCTGATTTTTTGTTCAGTGCACCGCAAGGTCCATGTATCATATTTTTTTACCACAATACCATATAAGCCCTTATCGACATTTTCATCAGGTATTTCAGTGGAAACCACATCATCAATTTCATTTGAAGTAATTTTATCATGTAGCCAGATTAGTATATGTGTGTGTGGCAATCCTCTTTTTGCCATTCCACTGAGTACATCTTGCATCGCACTTACCCAAACACTTTAAGTTTTACTATGTAGTTTATAAGTGATTTTAACTTTTGCTGGAAGACACGGGCCGTAATGTCATGTGTATGAAGCGCCGATTGTCCTTAAAGTAAAAGCTGCTGTATGTCGTCCCAAGATTGATTACATGTAAATGTATTAAATAAACCTGGACGACCATAGAGATAAACATACGCAATAGCATCTTGAGCAGATTCATTCATATGACGGGGACTGCCAGCATATGACGAAGATAAAATCGTTAATCTTCCAACGTTAGTGGTATTACTGTCATTTACAACGGCATCTCGAAAATGAATGGTTTATTCTGAGCGCAGCTTTGTCTGATTCAGACGGATAAATAGCAAATGTTCTGATTCAATCTTTGCATACATATGAACGATGTATTGATGAAACAATTGACGGCATTTTAAAATATAATTATCTTCTCTGTGACGAATCATTAGTCTATAGTAATAATAATTTATTGCGCTGCATTTCTTATCCGTTTGTTTATTAGTGGATGGATCTATCAATTTATTATTAAAGTAATAGCAGTCGGCTTCATCCCAACAAATGATAGGATATTTTAAGGCATCGTAACATTGATGAGTTTCATTAATTCTTACCAATTGAGCGTTTCGCTTATAAAGAATAATATCTCGAGGTAAAAACTAATCACCCACCATAACAATTGCCACTTTCCTGAAGCGCAACACATTCCCATTGTTTCACCATTGAATTACAAGGCCTTGCAATAGGGAAAAATTTTAGACATAGTCCCGATTTGAACACATCTACTCAAGCTATAATCATCGACTGGGCTGTACCTGAATGCCAGGCGATAATTTTCAGGTTGCTCTTGTGATTCCTCGGCACGCTTTCTTTTCTTACTTTGTCGATCAACTGCAAGCCTGTTTTCTTGCTGTCCTTGTAATTCCTCGACACGCTTTCTTTCTTCACTTTCTCTTTTAGCGGCAAGTCTGGTTTCGCGTTGCTCTTGTCATTCCTCAGCACGCTTTCTGTTCTTACTTTCTCTATCAGCCGCAAGCCTGTTTAATATTAAGCATTTTTCCGTGAACAAATGTCTTAAATACTTAAAATGACGTCATCGTCATAATGACGACATGACGACCTGATAACATGACGTCACTCGACACTCAGACAACTTATTTTTATAAATATACTAGCTGTTGGGGTGGCGCGAAGCCACCCCAACCTAGTTGGTTGGGGTGGCCCCCCCCCCAAGCCCCCCCCGCGCGCGTAAGTCGTTACGCGCCATAATAGTTACGCGCCATTGTAGTTGTGTCCCTATGTCCCACCTGTGAATATAGATAGATATATATATATATATATATATATATATATATATATATATATATATATATATATATATATATATATATATATATATATATATATATATATATATATATATGGTTTTAACTACGTAAAACTTACGAATATATAACATTCTTTGCTGTCCCATTGTCTTTGCATATAAATAGATTGTCAGGTTTACCGACTCTTGAACATGCAACATATAATGGTCCATGGGAAAACAATCTGTATTCAGATCTATACCTCATGATTCTAATGATTGCCCTTGAGCTTTGTTGATGGTGATTGCTAATCGACCATTCCCTGCCCCGGTCTCCCGGTCGTCATTTATATCCCCCTGTTTCCCCCGGTGTCCCCGTTGTAGTTGTGTCCCCGTGTCCCGGTCGTCATTTATATTCCCTGTGTCCCGGTCGTCATTTGTATCCCGGTGTCCCGGTCTGTATATACATTCGTTTTTTAGTTTTGTTTTTCTCCTTTATTTTTTTTCCTTTTTTTTCTTTTTTAGTTTTTTTAGATTTTTAGATTTTTTAGTTTTTTTATTAGTTTTTAGTTTTTTTTCTTTTTAGTTTTTTTGTAGTTTTTACCTTCTTTTTAGTTTTGTTAGTTTTTTTTTTTACTTATGTCCTGGTCGTCATTTATACTCCCTGTGTCCCGGTGCTTTGTTGATTGCTAATCGAACATTCCTTTTGTCCTGGTCGCTTTCTCTTTGAGAGTCGTCATTTATTTTTTTCTTTTTTACTTCTTTTAGTTTTTACCTTTTTTAGTTTTTTTTTAGTTTTTTAGATGAAAATTTTTTTTAGTTTTTTCCTTTTTTTCTTTTTAGTTTTTTATTGGTTTTTACCTTTATTTTAGCTTATTTTTCAGTTTTTTCCTTTTTTTTAGTTTTTTTTTTATTTTTAATTTTTTTTAGTTTTTTACCTTTTTTTAGTTTTTTTAGTTTTTTTAGTTTTTTAGCTTTTTTACTTTTTTTATTAGTTTTTAGTTTTTTTTGTAGTTTTTGCGTTTTTTTAGTTTTTTCAGTTTTTTTTTTAGTTTTTTATTGGTTTTTACCTTTATTTTAGCTTATTTTTCAGTTTTTTCCTTTTTTTTAGTTTTTTTTTAGTTTTTAGTTTTTTTAGTTTTTTACCTTTTTTTAGTTTTTTTAGTTTTTTTAGTTTTTTAGCTTTTTTATTTTTTTTTATTAGTTTTTAGTTTTTTTTGTAGTTTTTGCCTTTTTTTTAGTTTTTTTAGTTTTTTAGCTTTTTTATTTTTTTTATTAGTTTTTAGTTTTGTTTGTAGTTAGTTTTTTTAGTTTTTTACCTTTTTTAGGTTTTTTAGTTTTTTTATTTTTTTAGCTTTTTTATTTTTTTTATTAGTTTTTAGTTTTTTTTTGTAGTTTTTGCCTTTTTTTAGTTTTTTTAGTTTTTTAGCTTTTTTATTAGTTTTTAGTTTTTTTTGTAGTTTTTGCCTTTTTTTAGTTTTTTTAGTTTTTTAGCTTTTTTATTTTTTTTATTAGTTTTTAGTTTTTTTTGTAGTTTTTGCCTTTTTTTAGTTTTTTCAGTTTTGACGTCATCTGATCCAGTTTTTTCAGGTGACGTCACCTGATCCACAGATCCACATATCCACACACAGACAACTTATTTTTATATATATAGATTAGATAGAACTGTGTGTCTGTCTTTCAGGTGACGTCATGTTACTGTGTCGACTGACGTCATGAAGTTATTTGTCGTCATTTTTGCTATGACGGTGACGTCATTAAAGATATTTAAGACATATATGTTCACGTAGAAATCTATTAATGTTTAAGTTTAAAATGACTGGTGGACTTACAATGGCAAAAGCCGATGAAGATGCTCAAAGAGTCTATGCCAAAAAACTTTCTGCTGATAGAGAAAGTCAGAAAAGAAAGCGTGCCGAGGAATCAAAAGAACAGCGAGGAAAAAGGCTTGAGGCTAAAGAACGCAAAACCGCACAGTTAGATGAAGATCCACCTGGACAGCGAGAATCAAAACATATCAAAACTTAAAATGATAGCGATGATGATTGGGTTTGGGTTTTTGACTTGGATAAGGTCATCAATGCCTACCAGATTTTAGTTAAAAAAACAAAGGTTCGGCAATATGTATTTCATTGTGAAGCTGAAAAATAAAGAAGAAAAAGAAAACTGAAAAAAGAAAAAATGTAAAAAACTATAAAATACTAAAAAGAAAAAACACTCAAAGAGAAATTACAGACCGGGACACAAATGACGACCGGGACAGAGGGAATATAAATAACGAACGGGACACTCAAAGAGAAATTACAGACTGGGATACCGGGACACAAATGACGACCGGGACACAGGGAATATAAATGACGACCAGGACACAGGTATTTAAGAATATCGTTCAAAGACACATTTTTAACTGTAAGAAGACCATTGAAAGAGAAATTTCTAATTGTAAAATTACTGAAGAACATACAATGGCAACGGTACCACCATCGAAGTAGATAACCAGTGGGTTGTTCCATATTCCCCATTATTATCAAAAACATTTAATGCACACATAAACGTTGAATACTGTAACTCCATAAAGGCAATCAAATACATATGTAAATACGTCAACAAAGGCAAGTGACATGGCAGTTTTTGGCTTGCAGCCCGAAATGAAAGATTTCGACGAAATCGTACAATATCAGGCTGGAAGATACATAAGCAGTAATGAAGCTGTTTGGCGAATTCTTTCATTTCCGATACATGAACGTAGTCCAGCTGTTGTTCACTTAGCGGTACATTTACAGATTGGTCAACGTGTTTATTTCTCGGAAACCAACGTGCAACAAAGAGCCCTGAATCCACCGGATACAAAATTAACAGCTTCTTTTTCGCTTTGCAAAAATGATTCTTTTGCAAAAAGCTGCTGTATACTGAATTGCCTTCTTATTCCACGTGGAATACTAAAAATAAAGCATTTGAACGTCGAAAAGAGGGTAAGTCAGTCGACGGCCAACCTACCATCTTCAAAGATACCACGATAGGAAGACTCTACACCGTTCACCCCAATCAACATGAATGCTTCTTTCCACGCCTGCTTTTGGTGAATGTACCTGGTCCGACATCCTTTGAGTATTTGAGAACTGTAAACGGTACTATACATGACACCTACCGTAGTGCATGCCAAGCTCTGAATTTATTGGAGAATGACCAACACTGGGATAACTGCATCAATGACGCGTGCGAAAGGTCAACCCCAAGTCAAATTCGTGCATTGTTTGGCATCATTTTAACAACTTGCTCTCCATCAGCTCCTGCAGAGTTATGGGAAAAATATAAGTCAAAAATGTCCGAAGATATACTCCATCGAAAACAGTTAGAGACGTCAGATATGACTTTTGATTTTACATCAGAAATTTATAACTACACTTTAGTTATTATAGAAGATTTGTGCGTACGTATGGCAAACAAACCTCTTCAAGATTTGGGAATGCCTTCACCAAACCGTATCGCTGCTGTTTCGACATGTGTAGAATTGGATCGTGAACAAATGTACAAAATAACATTTCCAAGTTAACGTCGGAACAAAAAGACATTTATGATACGATAGACTCAATTTCAGGACGTATACAACTACCTGCTGTTTCTGTAATTTAGTGACGTCCAAAAATGAATTGATTGAAAAAGTATTTCCGAATATTATAAAAAATTATAAAAATAATAAATGGCTAAGTGAAAGAGCGACTCTCGCACCCAAAAATATAGACGTCCACGAAATCAACAATATTGTTTTGACCAAGATTCGAGACCAGGCAGTCCTTTACAAGTCAGTCGACACAGTTTTGGAACCAAATGAAGCGGTTAATTATCCATCTGAATTTTTAATTGCGTAGATCTTTCAGGGTTTCCACCACACGTGCTACAACTAAAAATAGGCGTACCAATAATAGTTTTAAGAAATATCAACCCACCAAAGCTTTGCAATGGCACGCGACTTGCCATAAAAAAAAAACAATGGAAAACCTAATAGAGGCCACAATCTTGAAAGGGCCTTTTGAGGGTGAGGCTGTTCTTATTCCTCGCATTCCCATGATTCCGAAGGATCTGCCTTTTCAATTTAAAAGATTGCAATTCCCAATTCGACTAGCATTTGCAATCACCATTAACAAAGCTCAAGGTCAATGATTAAAAATGTGGTAGAGATCTTAATACTGATTGTTTTTCCTATGGACAATTGTACATTGCATGTTCTAGGGTCGGTAAACCTGACAATCTATTTATATGCAGCGACAATTGGAAAGCGAAGAATGTTGTATATTCGCAAGTTTTACGCAGTTAATTTGTAATGTATCTATCTATCTATCTATCTATATAAAAACGAGTTGTGTGTATGCATGTTTGTTTGTTTGTAAAAGAGCGTTTGCATATGACGTTATTATTAGTACATACGGCTTTGTATATGCACAGACAATGGTAAAGCCAAGAATGTTGTATATTTGCAATTTTTACGTAGTTTAACTTCTGCAGACGAAATGAATGCTTGCCTGAAAAATTCTAATTTATGGGCACACGTAAAGATATTAAAATTAACTACAAATATGCGTGTCCGATTGCAAAACGATGACTCTGGTCAAACATTTTCAGATCAATTGCTGGCAATTGTAAACGGAAAGCTCCCAGTAGTGAGAAAGCCAAAAATGTTGTATATTCGCAATTTTTACGTAGTTTGAAACACATATATAAATCTATCTATATTCACAGGTGGGACACAGGGACACAACTACAATGGCGCGTAACTTATAAGGCGCATAACGACTTACGCGCGCGGGGGGCTTGGGGGCGCAAAGCGCCCCACCAACTAGGTGTTGGGGTGTTGCGAAGCGCCACCCCAACAGCTATTATATATATATATATATTTATATATATATATATATATATATATATATATATATATATATATATATATATATATATATATATATATATATATATATATTATATATATATATATATAAATATATATATATATATATCTATATATATATATATATATATATATATATATATATATATATATATATATATATATATAAAAGTTGTATGTATTGTTTTGTTGAGGGTTTGCATATGAAGTCTGAAAAAAGGAGAAAAAGAAAACAAACTAAAATGTAAAATGTAAGTTGTCTGAGTGTCGAGTGACGTCATGTTATCAGGTCGTCATGTCGTCATTATGACGATGACGTCATTTTAAGTATTTAAGACATTTGTTCACGGAAAAATGCTTAATATTAAACAGGCTTGCGGCTGATAGAGAAAGTAAGAACAGAAAGCGTGCTGAGGAATGACAAGAGCAACGCGAAACCAGACTTGCCGCTAAAAGAGAAAGTGAAGAAAGAAAGCGTGTCGAGGAATTACAAGGACAGCAAGAAAACAGGCTTGCGGCTGATAGATAAAGTAAGAAAAGAAAGCGTGCCGAGGAATCACAAGAGCAACCTGAAAATTATCGCCTGGCATTCAGGTACAGCCCAGTCGATGATTATAGCTTGAGTAGATGTGTTCAAATCGGGACTATGTCTAAATTTTTCCCTATTGCAAGGCCTTGTAATTCAATGGTGAAACAATGGGAATGTGTTGCGCTTCAGGAAAGTGGCAATTGTTATGGTGGGTGATTAGTTTTTACCTCGAGATATTATTCTTTATAAGCGAAAACGCTCAATTGGTAAGAATTAATGAAACTCATCAATGTTACGATGCCTTAAAATATCCTATCATTTGTTGGGATGAAGCCGACTGCTATTACTTTAATAATAAATTGATAGATCCATCCACTAATAAACAAACGGATATAAAAGTCGGGGGTAATAGCTACGTCCGTGGAAAAAAGGAAGATATTAGACTATTTTATGATTGCACATGGTAAAGAGTGTGATTTAAGGCTCTATTCCTATTTCAAAAGTTTTGGTTTTCGAGAGTAATAGCTACTCAGTGGAAAAAATGAAGATATTAGACTATTTTATGATTGCAAATGGTAAAGAATGTGATTAAAAGTTCTCTTCCATGTCAAAAGTTTTAGTTTTCGGGGGTAATAGGTACTTCCGTGGAAAAAATGAAGATATTAGACTATTTTATGATTGCAAATGGTAAAGAATGTGATTAAAAGTTCTCTTCCATGTCAAAAGTTTTAGTTTTCGGGGGTAATAGGTACTTCCGTGGAAAAAATTAAGATATTAGACTATTTTATGATTGCAAATGGTAAAGAATGTGATTAAACGCTCTTTTCCTATTTCAAAAGTTTTAGTTTTCGGGGTAATAGGTACTTCCGTGGAAAAAATGAAGATATTAGACTATTTTATGATTGCAAATGGTAAAGAATGTGATTAAAAGTTCTCTTCCATGTCAAAAGTTTTAGTTTTCGGGGGTAATAGGTACTTCCGTGGAAAAAATTAAGATATTAGACTATTTTATGATTGCAAATGGTAAAGAATGTGATTAAACGCTCTTTTCCTATTTCAAAAGTTTTAGTTTTCGGGGGTGTTAGCTACGTATGTGGAAAAAATGAAGATATTAGACTATTTTATGATTGCAAACGGTAAAAAATGTGATTAAAGGCTCTTTTCCTATTTCAAAAGTTTTAGTTTTCGGGGGTAATAGCTACCTCCGTGGAAAATATGAAGATTTTAGACTACTTTGTGATTGCAAATAGTAAAGAATGTGATTAAAGGCTCTTTTCCTATTTCAAAAGTTTTAGTTTTCGAGGGTAATAGCAACATCTGTGGAAAAAATGAAGATATTAAACTATTTTATGATTGCAAATGGTAAAGAATGTGATTAAAGGCTCTTTTCCTATTTCAAAAGTTTTAGTTTTCGAGGGTAATAGCTATATATGTGGAAAAAATGAAGATATTAGACTATTTTATGATTGCATATGGTAAAGAATGTGATTAAAGGCTCTTTTTCTATTTCAACAAGTTTTATTTTTCGTGGGTAATAGCTACGTCTGTGGAAAAAATTAAGATATTAGATTATTTTATGACTACAAATGGTAAAGAATGTGATTAAAGGCTCTTTTCTTATTTCAAAAGTTTTAGTTTTCGGGGGTAATAGCTACTCCGTGGAAAAAATGAAGATATTAGATTATTTTATGATTGCAAATGGTAAAGAATGTGATTAAAGCCTCTTTTCCTATTTCAAAAGTTTTAGTTTTCGTGGGTAATAGCTACGTCTGTGGAAAAAATGAAGATATTAGACTATTTTATGATTGCAAACGGTAAAGAATGTGATTAAGGGCTCTTTTCCTATTTCAAAAGTTATAGTTTTCGAGGGTATTAGATATGTCTGTGGAAAAAATGAAGATATTAGACTATTTTATGACTGCAAAACGGTTAAGAATGTGATTATAGGCTCTTTTCCTATTTCAAAAGTTTTAGTTTTCGGGGGTAAAAGCTACCTCTGTGGAAAAAATGAAGATATTAGATTATTTTATGATTGCAAATGGTAAAAAATGTGATTAAAGCCTCTTTTCCTATTTCAAGGTCTTTAATGGCTCTGTTGGTGCAGCCAATACCGGATGTTTAACTTTTCTTGAGCCGCAACACATTTCCATTGTTTTAACATCGAATTTCAAGGTCTTGCAATAGGGACAAATTTTAGACATAGTCCCGATTTGAACACATCTACCATAATCATCGACTGGGCTGTACCTGAATGCCAGGCGATAATTTTCAGTTTTCTCTTGTGATTCCTCGGCACGCTTTCTTTTATTACTTTCTATATCAGCCGCAAGCCTGTTTTCTTGCTGTTCTTGTGATTCTTCGGCATGCCTTCTTTTTTACTTTCTCTTTCAGCAGCATGTCTGGTTTCGCGTTGGTCTGGTAGTTCCTCAACACGCCTTCGTTGATGTAAATTCCAAATGAAGATATTAGACTATTTTATGATTGCAAATGGTAAAGAATGTGATTAAAGGCTCTTTTCCTATTTCAAAAGTTTTAGTTTTCGGGGGTAATAGCTACGTCCGTGGAAAAAATGAAGATATTAGACTATTTTATGATTGCACATGGTAAATATGTGAGTAAAGGCTCTTTTCCTATTTAAAAAATTTTAGTTTTCGGGGGGGAATAGCTACGTCCTTGGAAAAAATGAAGATATTAGACTATTTTATGATTGCACATGGTAAAGAATATGAATAAAGGCTCTTTTCCTATTTCAAAAGATTTAGTTCTCGGGGGTAATAGCTACGTCCGTGGAAAAAAGGAAGATATTAGACTATTTTATGATTGCACATGGTAAAGAGTGTGATTTAAGGCTCTATTCCTATTTCAAAAGTTTTGGTTTTCGAGAGTAATCTCGAAAACCAAACCAATCCCCCCCCCAAGCCCCCCCGCGCGCGTAAGTCGTTACGCGCCATAATAGTTACGCGCCATTGTAGTTGTGTCCCTATGTCCCACCTGTGAATATAGATAGATATATATATATATATATATATATATATATATATATATATATATATATGGTTTTAACTACGTAAAACTTACGAATATACAACATTCTTTGCTGTCCCATTGTCTTTGCATATAAATAGATTGTCAGGTTTACCGACTCTTGAACATGCAACATATAATGGTCCATGGGAAAACAATCTGTATTCAGATCTATACCTCATGATTCTAATGATTGCCCTTGAGCTTTGTTGATGGTGATTGCTAATCGACCATTCCCTGCCCCGGTCTCCCGGTCGTCATTTATATCCCCCTGTTTCCCCGGTGTCCCCGTTGTAGTTGTGTCCCCGTGTCCCGGTCGTCATTTATATTCCCTGTGTCCCGGTCGTCATTTGTATCCCGGTGTCCCGGTCTGTATATACATTCGTTTTTTAGTTTTGTTTTTCTCCTTTATTTTTTTCCTTTTTTTTTCTTTTTTAGTTTTTTTAGATTTTTAGATTTTTTAGTTTTTTTATTAGTTTTTAGTTTTTTTTCTTTTTAGTTTTTTTGTAGTTTTTACCTTCTTTTTAGTTTTGTTAGTTTTTTTTTTTACTTATGTCCTGGTCGTCATTTATACTCCCTGTGTCCCGGTGCTTTGTTGATTGCTAATCGAACATTCCTTTTGTCCTGGTCGCTTTCTCTTTGAGAGTCGTCATTTATTTTTTTATTTTTTACTTCTTTTAGTTTTTACCTTTTTTAGTTTTTTTTTAGTTTTTTAGATGAAAATTTTTTTTAGTTTTTTCCTTTTTTTCTTTTTAGTTTTTTATTGGTTTTTACCTTTATTTTAGCTTATTTTTCAGTTTTTTCCTTTTTTTTAGTTTTTTTTTTTATTTTTAATTTTTTTTAGTTTTTTACCTTTTTTTAGTTTTTTTAGTTTTTTTAGTTTTTTAGCTTTTTTACTTTTTTTATTAGTTTTTAGTTTTTTTTTGTAGTTTTTGCGTTTTTTTAGTTTTTTCAGTTTTTTTTTAGTTTTTTATTGGTTTTTACCTTTATTTTAGCTTATTTTTCAGTTTTTTCCTTTTTTTTAGTTTTTTTTTAGTTTTTAGTTTTTTTAGTTTTTTACCTTTTTTTAGTTTTTTTAGTTTTTTTAGTTTTTTAGCTTTTTTATTTTTTTTTATTAGTTTTTAGTTTTTTTTGTAGTTTTTGCCTTTTTTTAGTTTTTTTAGTTTTTTAGCTTTTTTATTTTTTTTATTAGTTTTTAGTTTTGTTTGTAGTTAGTTTTTTTAGTTTTTTACCTTTTTTAGGTTTTTTAGTTTTTTTATTTTTTTAGCTTTTTATTTTTTTTATTAGTTTTTAGTTTTTTTTTGTAGTTTTTGCCTTTTTTTAGTTTTTTTAGTTTTTTAGCTTTTTTATTAGTTTTTAGTTTTTTTTGTAGTTTTTGCCTTTTTTTAGTTTTTTTAGTTTTTTAGCTTTTTTATTTTTTTTATTAGTTTTTAGTTTTTTTTGTAGTTTTTGCCTTTTTTAGTTTTTTTAGTTTTGACGTCATCTGATCCAGTTTTTTCAGGTGACGTCACCTGATCCACAGATCCACAGATCCACACACAGACAACTTATTTTTATATATATAGATTAGATAGAACTGTGTGTCTGTCTGTCAGGTGACGTCATGTTTCTGTGTCGACTGACGTCATGAAGTTATTTGTCGTCATTTTTGCTATGACGGTGACGTCATTAAAGATATTTAAGACATATATGTTCACGTAGAAATCTATTAATGTTTAAGTTTAAAATGACTGGTGGACTTACAATGGCAAAAGCCGATGAAGATGCTCAAAGAGTCTATGCCAAAAAACTTTCTGCTGATAGAGAAAGTCAGAAAAGAAAGCGTTCCGAGGAATCAAAAGAACAGCGAGGAAACAGGCTTGAGGCTAAAGAACGCAAAACCGCACAGTTAGATGAAGATCCACCTGGACAGCGAGAATCAAAACATATCAAAACTTAAAATGATAGCGATGATGATTGGGTTTGGGTTTTTGACTTGGATAAGGTCATCAATGCCTACCAGATTTTAGTTAAAAAAACAAAGGTTCGGCGATATGTATTTCATTGTGAAGCTGAAAAATAAAGAAGAAAAAGAAAACTGAAAAAAGAAAAAATGTAAAAAACTATAAAATACTAAAAAGAAAAAACACTCAAAGAGAAATTACAGACCGGGACACAAATGACGACCGGGACAGAGGGAATATAAATAACGAACGGGACACTCAAAGAGAAATTACAGACTGGGATACCGGGACACAAATGACGACCGGGACACAGGGAATATAAATGACGACCAGGACACAGGTATTTAAGAATATCGTTCAAAGACACATTTTTAACTGTAAGAAGACCATTGAAAGAGAAATTTCTAATTGTAAAATTACTGAAGAACATACAATGGCAACGGTACCACCATCGAAGTAGATAACCAGTGGGTTGTTCCATATTCCCCATTATTATCAAAAACATTTAATGCACACATAAACGTTGAATACTGTAACTCCATAAAGGCAATCAAATACATATGTAAATACGTCAACAAAGGCAAGTGACATGGCAGTTTTTGGCTTGCAGCCCGAAATGAAAGATTTCGACGAAATCGTACAATATCAGGCTGGAAGATACATAAGCAGTAATGAAGCTGTTTGGCGAATTCTTTCATTTCCGATACATGAACGTAGTCCAGCTGTTGTTCACTTAGCGGTACATTACAGATTGGTCAACGTGTTTATTTCTCGGAAACCAACGTGCAACAAAGAGCCCTGAATCCACCGGATACAAAATTAACAGCTTCTTTTTCGCTTTGCAAAAATGATTCTTTTGCAAAAAGCTGCTGTATACTGAATTGCCTTCTTATTCCACGTGGAATACTAAAAATAAAGCATTTGAACGTCGAAAAGAGGGTAAGTCAGTCGACGGCCAACCTACCATCTTCAAAGATACCACGATAGGAAGACTCTACACCGTTCACCCCAATCAACATGAATGCTTCTTTCCACGCCTGCTTTTGGTGAATGTACCTGGTCCGACATCCTTTGAGTATTTGAGAACTGTAAACGGTACTATACATGACACCTACCGTAGTGCATGCCAAGCTCTGAATTTATTGGAGAATGACCAACACTGGGATAACTGCATCAATGACGCGTGCGAAAGGTCAACCCCAAGTCAAATTCGTGCATTGTTTGGCATCATTTTAACAACTTGCTCTCCATCAGCTCCTGCAGAGTTATGGGAAAAATATAAGTCAAAAATGTCCGAAGATATACTCCATCGAAAACAGTTAGAGACGTCAGATATGACTTTTGATTTTACATCAGAAATTTATAACTACACTTTAGTTATTATAGAAGATTTGTGCGTACGTATGGCAAACAAACCTCTTCAAGATTTGGGAATGCCTTCACCAAACCGTATCGCTGCTGTTTCGACATGTGTAGAATTGGATCGTGAACAAATGTACAAAATAACATTTCCAAGTTAACGTCGGAACAAAAAGACATTTATGATACGATAGACTCAATTTCAGGACGTATACAACTACCTGCTGTTTCTGTAATTTAGTGACGTCCAAAAATGAATTGATTGAAAAAGTATTTCCGAATATTATAAAAAATTATAAAAATAATAAATGGCTAAGTGAAAGAGCGACTCTCGCACCCAAAAATATAGACGTCCACGAAATCAACAATATTGTTTTGACCAAGATTCGAGACCAGGCAGTCCTTTACAAGTCAGTCGACACAGTTTTGGAACCAAATGAAGCGGTTAATTATCCATCTGAATTTTTAATTGCGTAGATCTTTCAGGGTTTCCACCACACGTGCTACAACTAAAAATAGGCGTACCAATAATAGTTTTAAGAAATATCAACCCACCAAAGCTTTGCAATGGCACGCGACTTGCCATAAAAAAAAAACAATGGAAAACCTAATAGAGGCCACAATCTTGAAAGGGCCTTTTGAGGGTGAGGCTGTTCTTATTCCTCGCATTCCCATGATTCCGACGGATCTGCCTTTTCAATTTAAAAGATTGCAATTCCCAATTCGACTAGCATTTGCAATCACCATTAACAAAGCTCAAGGTCAATGATTAAAAATGTGGTAGAGATCTTAATACTGATTGTTTTTCCTATGGACAATTGTACATTGCATGTTCTAGGGTCGGTAAACCTGACAATCTATTTATATGCAGCGACAATTGGAAAGCGAAGAATGTTGTATATTCGCAAGTTTTACGCAGTTAATTTGTATTGTATCTATCTATCTATCTATCTATATAAAAACGAGTTGTGTGTATGCATGTTTGTTTGTTTGTAAAAAGAGCGTTTGCATATGACGTTATTATTAGTACATACGGCTTTGTATATGCACAGACAATGGTAAAGCCAAGAATGTTGTATATTTGCAATTTTTACGTAGTTTAACTTCTGCAGACGAAATGAATGCTTGCCTGAAAAATTCTAATTTATGGGCACACGTAAAGATATTAAAAGTAACTACAAATATGCGTGTCCGATTGCAAAACGATGACTCTGGTCAAACATTTTCAGATCAATTGCTGGCAATTGGAAACGGAAAGCTCCCAGTAGTGAGAAAGCCAAAAATGTTGTATATTCGCAATTTTTACGTAGTTTGAAACACATATATAAATCTATCTATATTCACAGGTGGGACACAGGGACACAACTACAATGGCGCGTAACTTATAAGGCGCATAACGACTTACGCGCGCGGGGGGGCTTGGGGGGCGCAAAGCGCCCCACCAACTAGGTGTTGGGGTGTTGCGAAGCGCCACCCCAACAGCTATTATATATATATATATATTTATATATATATATATATATATATATATATATATATATATATATATATATATATATATATATATATATATATATATATATATATATATATATATAAATATATATATATATATATCTATATATATATATATATATATATATATATATATATATATATATATATATATATATATATATATATAAAAGTTGTATGTATTGTTTTGTTGAGGGTTTGCATATGAAGTCTGAAAAAAAGGAGAAAAAGAAAACAAACTAAAATGTAAAAACTGGGAATCGTATAAATATTTGGAAATATTATGACAACAGATTCGAGTAATTCAAAAACCTTAAAACAGATTCTTTAAAGTTTGAAGTATATTATAAATTGTTGAGCTTTAGCAAGCTTGGGACGTGAATATTTTTCCAACTGTAAATGTTATAGAATGTTGCCACGAAGCAAAACCAGGCTTGCAGTTCAAAGAGAAAGGGCCATATTAGGAATGTGCAATTTACGTTAACGAAGGTGTGTCGAGGAACTACCAGAGCAAGGCGAAACCAGACTTGTTGCTGAAAGAGAAAGTAAAAACAGAAGGCGTTGCGAGGAATCACAAGAGCAACGTGAAAACAGGCTTGCGGCTTCAAGAGATAATGCCAGATTAGGAATATGCAATTTACGTCAACGAAGGCGTGTCGAGGAGCTACCAGAGCAACGCCAAACCAGACTTGCTACTAAAAGAGAAAGTGAAAAAAGAAGGCCTGTCGAGGAATCACAAGAGCAACGTGAAAACAGGCTTGTAACTTCAAGAGATAATGCCAAAAGATAGCGTGCCAAGGAATCACAAGAGCAACGTGAAAATTATCGCATGGCATTCAGGTACAGCCCAGTCAACGATTATAGTAGATGTGTTCAAATCGGGACAATGTCTAAAATGTATCCCTACTGCAAGGCCTTGAAATTTAATGGTGAAACAATGGGAATCTGTTTCGCCTCAGGAAAAGTTAAACTTCCTCTATTGGCTTCACCACCAGAGCCATTGAAGACTTTGCTTACTGGAACTACGTCAGAATCTAAGCGCTTTTTATCAAACATCAGAAAATATGACTCATGTTTCCAAATGACGTTGTTTGGTGCCCAAATCGAAAATGCAGATCAATTCATGCCTACTTTCAAAGTAAAAGGGCAAATTTTTTCATAGAGCACGGTCCCTTCTACCATTCTCAAGTGAGAATCATAAATTTTTACAATTGTACTTCATCAGTGATAGAAATTTTGAATTGAATGCACGTTGCGAAATTTCTCCCAACGTTGAAAGGACAATCGTTTCCCAATTGCAATACCTTTTCCACGAAAATAATAATTTAGTGCGTCTGTTCAAAACAGCCATCGATTTGATGCCTGCTGATACGCATAGAATTGTTATTTCCGCTGACAAAACACCTCCTTGCCAATATGTGCGTAGATTCAATGCTCCAACTATCGACGAAGTTGCAATCGTTATGGTCGGTGATAGGTTTTTACCTCGAGATATTATTCTTCATAAGCGAAACGCTCAGTTGGTAAGAATTGCGGAAACTCATCGATGCTACGATGCACTACAATATCATATCATTTTTTCGGATGGAGCTGATGGCGATTAACGATTTTACCCTCGTCATATGCTGGCAGTCTTCGTCATATGCATGAATATGCTCAAAATACTATTGCGTATGTTCGTCTCAATGGTCGTCCAGATTTATTTATTACATTTACATGTAATCAACCTTGGGACGAGATACAGCAGCTTTTACTTCAAGGACAATCGGCGGTTCATAGACATGACTTTATGGCCCGTGTCTTCCGGCAAAAGTTGAAATCACTGATAAACTACATAGTAAAACTTGAAGTGTTTGGGTCAGTGCGATGCTGGATGTACTCAGTGGAATGGTAAAAACGAGGTTCACCATACGCATATATACTAATCTGGCTACATTATAAAATTACTTCTAACGAAATTGACGATGTGATTTCCTCTGAAATACCTGATAAAAATGTCGATAAGGGGCTATATTATATTGTTGTAAAAAATATGATACAGAGACATTGCTGTTCACTCAACGAAATATAACCATGCACGGCCAAAGGAAGGTGCACAAAGCAATATCATCGACTTTTAGTATCCAACACAGCTACAGGCAATGATGGTTACCCACAATACAGAAGAAGATCTACTGAAGATGGCGGTAAAATAGCCAAAATAAAGAAGCGTAACGGTACCACCATCAAAGTAGATAACCAGTGGGTTGTTCCATATTCCCCATTATTATCAAAAATGTTTAATGCACACATATACGTTGAATACTGTAATGCCGTAAAGGCAATCAAATGAATATGTAAATACGTCAACAAAGGCAGTGACATGGCAGTTTTTGGCTTGCAGTCCAAAATGATATCGACGAAATCGTTCAATATCAGGCTGGAAGATACATGAACGAAATCCAGCTATTGTTCACTTAGCGGTACATTTACAGAATGGCCAACGCGTTTATTTTTCGGAATCAAACGTGCAACAAAGAGCCATGAATCCACCGAATACAAAATTAATTGCTTTCTTATTTCTATGCAAAAATGATTATTTTGCAAAAAAAAACTATTCGCAAGTTTTACGTAGTTCAAAACACATATTTAAATCTATCTACATTCATAGGTGGTACACAGGGACACAACTACAATGACACGTAACTAATATGGCACGTAATGACTTACGCGCGCTGGGAGGCTAGGGGGGGGCGAAGTGCCCCTACCAACTAGTATTTAGGGATGGCGCGAAGCGCCACCCCAACAGCTAGTATACTTATAATGACTTAATATGCAAACCCACAAACAAACAAACATGGATACATACAACTTTTATATATATATATATATATATATATATATATATATATATATATATATATATATATAGATACTTGCTGTTGGGGTGGCGCTTCACGCCACTCCAACACCTAGTTGGTGGGGGCGCTTTCCGCCCCACCCAAGCCCCCCTACGCACGTAAGTCGTTACGCACCATATTAGTTAAGCGCCATTTCAGTTGTGTCCCTTTGTACCACCTATGAATATAGATAGATTTATATATCTGTTTTGAACTACGTAAAACTTGCGAATATACAACTTCTTGGCTTTCCCATTGTCTGTGCATATACAAAGCCTTATGTATTAATAACGACGTCATATGCAAACGCTCTTTCTACAAACAAACAAACATGCATATACACAACTCGTTTTTATATAGATAGATAGATAGATAGATACAATACAAATTAACTGAGTAAAACTTGCGAATATACAACATTCTTCGCTGTCCAACTGTCGCTGCATATAAATGGATTGTCAGGTTTACCCATCCTCGAACATGCAACGTACAATTGTTCGTGGGAAAAACAATCAGTATTAAGATCAATCCCACATTTTTCTAATGATTGATCTTGAGCTTTGTTGATGGTGATTGCAAATGCTAATCGAATTGGAAATTGCAATCTTTTAAATTGATAAGGCAGATCCTTTGGAATTATGGGAATGCGAGGAATAAGAACAGCCTCACCCTCAAAAGGCCTTGTCAAGATTGTGGCCTCTATTACATTTTCCATTGTTTTTTTTTACGGCAAGTCGCGTGCCATTGTAAAGCATTGGTGGGTTGATACTTCTTAACAGTATTATTGGTGTGCCTATTTTTAGTTGTAGCAGATGGATTGAAGCTGATTGAGAGCAAGTTGTTTGTATGATGCTAAACAATGCACGAATTTGACTTGTAGTTGACGTTTCGCACACGTCATTGATGCAGTTATCCCAGTGTTGGTCATTCTCCAATAAATACAGAGCTTGGCATACACTACGGTAAGTGTCATGTATAGTACCATTTAAAGTTCTCAAATACTCAAAGGACGTCGGACAGGGCACATTCACCAAAAGCAGGCGTAGAAAGAAGCATTCATGTTGATTGGGGTGAACGGTGCAGAGTCTTACTATCGTGGTATCTTCGAAGATGGTAGGTTGGCTGTCGACTGACTTACCCTGCTTTCGACGTTCAAATACTTTATTTTTAGTATTCCACGTGTAATACGAAGGCACTTCAGTATACAGCAGTTTTTTTGCAAAAGAATCATTTTTGCATAGCGAAAAGAAAGCAGTTAACTTTGTATCTGGTGGATTCAGGGCTCTTTGTTGCACGTTGGTTTCCAAGGAATGAACACGTTGACCATTCTGTAAATGTAACGCTAAGTGAACAACAGCTGGACTACGTTCATGTATCGGAAATGAAAGTATTCGCAAAAGAGCTTTATTACTGCTTATGTATCTTCCAGCCTGATATTGTACGATTTCGTCGACATCTTTGATTTCGGACAGCAAGCCAAAAACTGCTATGTCACTGCCTTTGTTGACCTATTTACATATGTATTTGATTGCCTTTATGGAGTTACAGTATTCAACGATTATGTGTACATTAAATGTTTTTGATAATAATGGGGAATATGGAACAACCCACTGGTTATCTACTTCGATGGTGGTACCGTTTAACTTTTTTATTATTGCTGTTTTACCGCCATCTTCAGTAGATCTTCTTTTATATTGTTGGTAACCATCATTGCCAGTAACTGTGCTGGATACTAAAAGTCGAGGATATTGCTTTGTGCACCTTCCTTTGGCCATGCATGTCGAATTTTCGTTCAATGCACCGCAAGGCCAATGTATCATATTTTTTACAACAATTGCATATACCCCTTATCGACATTTTCATCAGGTATTTCAGCAGAAATCACATCATCAATTTCGTTAGAAGGAATTTTATTATGTAGCCAGATCAGTATATGTGTTTGTGGCAATCCTCGATTTTGCCATTCGACTGAGTACATCCAGCATCGCACTGACCCAAACAAGTTTTATTATGTAGTTTATCAATGATTTCAACTTTTGCCGGAAGACACGGGTCGTAATGTCATGTCTATGAACCGCCGATTGTCCTTGAAGTTAAAGCTGCTGTATCTCGTCCCAAGATTGATTAAATGTAATTGTAATAAATAAATCTGGATGACCATAGAGACGAACAAACGCAATAGCATCTTGAGCATATTCATGCATATGACAGGGACTGCCAGCATATGACGAAGGAAAATCGTTAATCTTCCAACGTTTGTGGTATTACCGTCATTTACAACTGCATCTCGCATATGAGTGCATTGTTCAGAGCGGAGCTTGGTCTGATTCAGGCAGATATATAGCAAACGTTCTTATTCAATTTTTTCATATATATCAACGACATATTGGTGAAACAATTGCCGGCATTTTAAAATGTAATTGTCTTCATCCTGCCGAATTATTAGTTTATAGGAATAATAATGCATTGCACTGCATTTCTTATTCATTTCTTTGTTAATGGCTGGATTCATCAATTTAATATTAAAGTGATAGCCGTTGGCTCCATCCCAAAAAATGATAGGATATTTTAGGCCATCGTAGCATCGATGAATTTCAGCAATTCTTACCAACTCAGCGTTTCGCTTGAAGAATAATATCTCGAGGTAAAAACTGATCACCGACCATAACGATTGCCACTTTGTCGATAGTTGGAGCATTGTATTTACGCAAATGTTGGCCAGGAGGCGTTTTGTCAGCGGAAATAAAAATTTTATGCGTATCAGTAGGCATCAAATCGATGGCTGTTTTGAACAGACGCACTAAATTATTATTTTCGTAGAAAAGATGTTGCAAATGGGAAACGATTGTCCTTTCAACGTTGGGAGAAGTTTTGCAACGTGAATTCAATTCAGAATCTCTATCACTGAAGAAGTACAATTGTAAAAATTTATGATTCTCACCTGAGAACGGTAGAAGGGACCCTGCTTTATGATAAATTTGCCCTTTTACTTTGAAAGTAGGCATAAATTGATCTGGATTTTTGATTTGGGCACCAAACAACGTCATTTGGAAACATGAGTTATATTTTCTGATCTGTGATAAAAAATGCTTAGATTTTGACGTAGTTCCAGTAAGCAAAGTCTTCAATGGCTCTGTTGGTGCAGCCAATACCGGATGTTTAACTTTTCTTGAGCCGCAACACATTTCCATTGTTTTAACATCGAATTTCAAGGCCTTGCAATAGGGACAAATTTTAGACATAGTCCCGATTTGAACACATCTACCATAATCATCGACTGGGCTGTACCTGAATGCCAGGCGATAATTTTCAGTTTTCTCTTGTGATTCCTCGGCACGCTTTCTTTTATTACTTTCTATATCAGCCGCAAGCCTGTTTTCTTGCTGTTCTTGTGATTCTTCGGCATGCCTTCTTTTTTTACTTTCTCTTTCAGCAGCATGTCTGGTTTCGCGTTGCTCTGGTAGTTCCTCAACACGCCTTCGTTGATGTAAATTCCAAATGAAGATATTAGACTATTTTATGATTGCAAATGGTAAAGAATGTGATTAAAGGCTCTTTTCCTATTTCAAAAGTTTTAGTTTTCGGGGGTAATAGCTACGTCCGTGGAAAAAATGAAGATATTAGACTATTTTATGATTGCACATGGTAAATATGTGAGTAAAGGCTCTTTTCCTATTTAAAAAATTTTAGTTTTCGGGGGGGAATAGCTACGTCCTTGGAAAAAATGAAGATATTAGACTATTTTATGATTGCACATGGTAAAGAATATGAATAAAGGCTCTTTTCCTATTTCAAAAGATTTAGTTCTCGGGGGTAATAGCTACGTCCGTGGAAAAAAGGAAGATATTAGACTATTTTATGATTGCACATGGTAAAGAGTGTGATTTAAGGCTCTATTCCTATTTCAAAAGTTTTGGTTTTCGAGAGTAATAGCTACGTCAGTGGAAAAAATGAAGATATTAGACTATTTTATGATTGCAAATGGTAAAGAATGTGATTAAAAGTTCTCTTCCATGTCAAAAGTTTTAGTTTTCGGGGGTAATAGGTACTTCCGTGGAAAAAATGAAGATATTAGACTATTTTATGATTGCAAATGGTAAAGAATGTGATTAAAAGTTCTCTTCCATGTCAAAAGTTTTAGTTTTCGGGGGTAATAGGTACTTCCGTGGAAAAAATTAAGATATTAGACTATTTTATGATTGCAAATGGTAAAGAATATGATTAAACGCTCTTTTCCTATTTCAAAAGTTTTAGTTTTCGGGGGTAATAGGTACTTCCGTGGAAAAAATGAAGATATTAGACTATTTTATGATTGCAAATGGTAAAGAATGTGATTAAAAGTTCTCTTCCATGTCAAAAGTTTTAGTTTTCGGGGGTAATAGGTACTTCCGTGGAAAAAATTAAGATATTAGACTATTTTATGATTGCAAATGGTAAAGAATGTGATTAAACGCTCTTTTCCTATTTCAAAAGTTTTAGTTTTCGGGGGTGTTAGCTACGTATGTGGAAAAAATGAAGATATTAGACTATTTTATGATTGCAAACGGTAAAGAATGTGATTAAAGGCTCTTTTCCTATTTCAAAAGTTTTAGTTTTCGGGGGTAATAGCTACCTCCGTGGAAAATATGAAGATTTTAGACTACTTTGTGATTGCAAATAGTAAAGAATGTGATTAAAGGCTCTTTTCCTATTTCAAAAGTTTTAGTTTTCGAGGGTAATAGCAACATCTGTGGAAAAAATGAAGATATTAAACTATTTTATGATTGCAAATGGTAAAGAATGTGATTAAAGGCTCTTTTCCTATTTCAAAAGTTTTAGTTTTCGAGGGTAATAGCTATATATGTGGAAAAAATGAAGATATTAGACTATTTTATGATTGCATATGGTAAAGAATGTGATTAAAGGCTCTTTTTCTATTTCAACAAGTTTTATTTTTCGTGGGTAATAGCTACGTCTGTGGAAAAAATTAAGATATTAGATTATTTTATGACTACAAATGGTAAAGAATGTGATTAAAGGCTCTTTTCTTATTTCAAAAGTTTTAGTTTTCGGGGGTAATAGCTACTCCGTGGAAAAAATGAAGATATTAGATTATTTTATGATTGCAAATGGTAAAGAATGTGATTAAAGCCTCTTTTCCTATTTCAAAAGTTTTAGTTTTCGTGGGTAATAGCTACGTCTGTGGAAAAAATGAAGATATTAGACTATTTTATGATTGCAAACGGTAAAGAATGTGATTAAGGGCTCTTTTCCTATTTCAAAAGTTATAGTTTTCGAGGGTATTAGATATGTCTGTGGAAAAAATGAAGATATTAGACTATTTTATGACTGCAAACGGTTAAGAATGTGATTATAGGCTCTTTTCCTATTTCAAAAGTTTTAGTTTTCGGGGGTAAAAGCTACCTCTGTGGAAAAAATGAAGATATTAGATTATTTTATGATTGCAAATGGTAAAAAATGTGATTAAAGGCTCTTTTCCTATTTCAAAAGTTTTAGTTTTCGAGGGTAATAGCTATGTCTGTGGAAAAAATGAAGATATTAGACTATTTTATAATTGCAAATGGTAAAGAATGTGATTAAAGGCTCTTTTCCTATTTCAAAAGTTTTAGTTTTCGGGGGTAATAGCTATGTCCGTGGAAAAAATGAAGATATTAGATAACTTTATGATTGCAAATGGTAAAGAATGTGATTAAAGGCTCTTTTCCTATTTCAAAAGTTTTAGTTTTCGAGGGTAATAGCTATGTCTGTGGAAAAAATGAAGATATTAGACTATTTCATGATTGAACATGGTAAAGAATGTGATTAGAGGGTCTTTTCCTATTTCAAAAGTTTTAGTTTTCGGGGTAATAGCTACGTCCATGGAAAAAATGAAGATATTAGACTATTTTATGATTGCAAATGGTAAAGAATGTGATTAAAGGCTCTTTTCCTATTTCAAAAGTTTTAGTTTTCGGGGTAATAGCTACGTCCATGTAAAAATTAAGATATTAGACTATTTTATGTTTGCGAATGGTAAAGAATGTGATTAAAGGCTCTTTTCCTATTTCAAAAGTTTTAGTTTTTGGGGGTAATAGCTAGGTCTGTGGAAAAAATGAATATATTAGACTATTTTATGATTGCAAATGGTAAAGAATGTGATTAAAGGCTCTTTTCGTATTTCAAAATTTTTGCTTTTCGGGGGTAATAGCTACGTCTGTGGAAAAAATGAAGATATTAGTCTATTTTATGATTGCAAATGGTAAAGAATGTGATTAAAGGCTCTTTTCGTATTTCAAAATTTTTGCTCTTCGGGGGTAATAGCTACGTCCGTGGAAAAAATGAAGATATTAGACTTTTATATGATTTTAAATCGTAAAGAATGTGTTTAAAGGCTCTTTTCCTATTTCAAAAGTTTTAGTTTTCGGGGGTAATAGCTAGGTCTGTAGAAAAAATGAAGATATTAGACTATTTTATGATTGCCAGTGGTAAAGAATGTGATTAAAGGTTCTTTTCCTTTTTCAAAAGTTTTAGTTTTCGGGGGTTATAGCTACGTCCGAGGAAAAAATGAAGATATTAGACTATTTTATGATTGCACATGGTAAATATGTGAGTAAAGGCTCTTTTCCTGTTTAAAAAGTTTTAGTTTTCGGGGGTAATAGCTACGTCCTAGGAAAAAATGAAGATATTAGACTATTTTATGATTGCACATGGTAAAGAATATGATTAAAGGCTCTTTTCCTATTTCAAAAGTTTTAGTTTTCGGGGGTAATAGCTACGTCCGTGGAAAAAATGAAGATATTAGACTATTTTATGATTTCAAATGGTAAAAAATGTGATTAAAGGCTCTTTTCCTATTTCAAAAGTTTTAGTTTTCGGGGGTAATAGCTATGTCTGTGGAAAAAATGAAGATATTAGACTATTTTATGATTGCAAATGGTAAAGAATGTGATTAAAGGCTCTTTTACTATTTCAAAAGTTTTAGTTTACAGGGGTAATAGCTACGTCCATGAAAATATGAATATATTAGACAATTTTATGATTGCAAATGGTAAAGAATGTGATTAAAGGCTCTTTTCCTATTTCAAAAGTTTTAGTTTTTGGGGGGTAATTGCTACGTCTGTGGAAAAAATGAAGATATTAGACTATTTTATGATTGCAAATGGTAAAGTATGTGATTAAAGGCTCTTTTCCTATTTCAAAAGTTTTAGTTTTTGAGGGTAATAGCAATGTCTGTGGAAAAAATGAAGATATTAGACTATTTTATAATTGCACATGGTAAAGTATGTGATTAAAGGCTCTTTTCCTATTTCAAAAGTTTTAGTTTTCGAGGGTGATAGCTATGTCTATGAAAAAAAATGAAGATATTAGACTATTTTATGATTGCATATGGTAAAGAATGTGATTAAAGGCTCTTTTCCTATTTCAAAAGTTATAGTTTTCGAGGATATTAGATATGTCTGTGGAAAATATGAATATATTAGATTATTTTATGATTGCATATGGTAAAGAATGTTATTAAAGGCTCTTTTCCTATTTCAAAATTTTTAGTTTTTGAGGATAATAGCTATGTCTGTGGAAAAAATGAAGATATTAGACTATTTTATAATTGCAAATGGTAAAGAATGTGATTAAAGGCTCTTTTCCTATTTCAAAAGTTTTAGTTTTTGAGGATAATAGCTATGTCTGTGGAAAAAATGAAGATATTAGAGGCTCTTTTCCTATTTCAAAAGTTTTAGTTTTCGGGGTAATAGCTACGTCCATGGAAAAAATGAAGATATTAGACTATTTTATGATTGCACATGGTAAAGAATGTGATTAAAGGCTCTTTTCCTATTTCAAAAGTATAAGTTTTTTGGGGGTAATAGCTACCTCCGTGGAAAATATGAAGATTTTAGACTATTTTGTGATTGCAAATGGTAAAGAATGTGATTAAAGGCTCTTTTCCTATTTCAAAAATTTTAGTTTTCGAGGGTAATAGCAACATCTGTGGAAAAAATGAAGATATTAGACTATTTTATGATTGCAAATGGTAAAGAATGTGATTAAAGGCTCTTTTCCTATTTCAAAAGTTTTAGTTTTCGAGGGTAATAGCTATGTATGTGGAAAAAATGAAGATATTAGACTATTTTATGATTGCATATGGTAAAGAATGTGATTAAAGGTTCTTTTTCTATTTCAACAAGTTTTATTTTTCGGGGGTAATAGCTACGTCTGTGGAAAAAATTAAAATATTAGACTATTTTATGACTACAAATGGTAAAGAATATGATTAAAGGCTCTTTTCCTATTTCAAAAGTTTTAGTTTTCGGGGGTAATAGCTACGTCTGTAGAAAAAATGAAGATATTAGACTATTTTATGATTGCAAACGGTAAAGAATGTGATTAAAGGCTCTTTTCCTATTTCAAAAGTTATAGTTTTCGAGGGTATTAGATATGTCTGTGGAAAAAATGAAGATATTAGACTATTTTATGATTGCAAACGGTAAAGAATGTGATTAAAGGCTCTTTTCCTATTTCAAAAGTTTTAGTTTTCGGGGGTAATAGCTACCTCCGTGGAAAAAATGAAGATATTAGATTATTTTATGATTGCAAATGGTAAAGAATATGATTAAAGCCTCTTTTCCTATTTCAAAAGTTTTAGTTTTCGAGGGTAATAGCTATGTCTGTGGAAAAAATGAAGATATTAGACTATTTTATAATTGCAAATGGTAAAGAATGTGATTAAAGGCTCTTTTCCTATTTCAAAAGTTTTCTCTTCTTCTTCAAAAGATCCCCTTCTTCTTCGTCTGATGATTTTCAGTCATTCTGTACTGACATTTCTCCATCTGGTTCAATTAAACGCTCAACAGTTTCGTAGCTTGTGGACCTGTGATAACCTGTAATAACAGCAAAGGAACATCCTGTCTTGCCTACCCTCGTTTGATGGATAGTTAACCGCTTCATTTGGTTCCAGTAATTGACTTGTAAATTACTGCCTGACCTCGAATTTCAGTCAAAGTGATATTTTTGATTTCGTGGACGTCCCTATTCTTGGCTACCAAAATCGCTCGTTCACTGAACCATTTATGATTTTTATAATTGGTTAGAATATTCGGAAATACTGTTTCAACAAATTCATTTTCGGATGTCACTAAATTACAAAACTCAGCAGGCAGTTATATACGTAAATATTTTTTTTAAGTAATAAATAAAATTATTCTACGAACTGCATAAATATTTCTGTTGTCTGAACAATAATTCAAATTAGAAAAACTACTTGAAAAATTTAAAGTTTTGTTTTGTTTTAAGTTTTATCTGATTTAGTCTATCAAGGAGGCACACTCGTGCCTCTATAAAGAGGCGACAAACGACAATGTTAAGCGATCTTCGGTTCCAGTGGTCGCAGAGGGATGGGGAGGAATGCATGTCATAGCCCGAGCTCCAACTAAGAAACCTGCAAAATTTCATCCCCCTCCAACTTTTCCTTCATGGGGAAAATCTGGCCGAAAGTTTCGACCCGTCAACCCCAGCCCCCCTTTAACGTTGTCCGAAATTCACAAGTTAAGGTCCCCTAGGGCCCAGGAGCTTATCCGCGAAATTTCAGCTCGATCCGATAACTCCTTCCCTGTTTTCCAGAAACCACGCATAGCCACTTAAAATTCATGTTCTTTGTTTTTCTAGACGCCTACAGGTCACATCCGACATCGGATCTGGGTGTACGAAGACTCTTTCGTTGCGGAATTCTCCGAGTAATTTTCCTGGAAAGTTTCGTAAGAAAATCTTAACCCCCCGAAAGTTTCGACCCCCAACCCCACCCCTCCTTTTAACGTTGTCCGATCGGGCTGAAATTCACAAGTTAAGGTCCTCTACGGCCCAGGAGCTTATCTGCGAAATTTCAGCTCGATCCGATAACTCCTTCCCTGTTTTCCAGAAACCACGCATTAGCTATTTAATTAACGCATTTCTCTCCATAAGAGCCCATGTTAATTTGAAATTTTTAAAACGTATTGAGAAGTTATATTTACACACATGCAAGTGTTTAGCTCAGTCGTTAGAGCGTGGGACTTTTAATCCTCTGGTCAAGGGTTCAAGTCCCTTACGGGCGGTTTTTTTTCACAACATCAAAAAAATTTTGATAACACCTGGACAGCTTATCATTTGAGAGATAACAGAATATTAGCTTCTTATGAGCAAAAGAAACATTTCGATCATTCTATCTATTTTTTTCTATTTTATACAATGATTTAAAAGGGGGAGGGGGGTTCCTCTCCTAATTCCTGTACGAGGAGTACAGGAATTAATAAATTACATCCACCATGGAATGTAGAAAAACGTACAGAATTAATATGAAAAAAATTAAACCTGTACAAAAGAGTCTTTAAAAGCGGGGGGTTTGCCTCTCCTAATAGTCTTCTTATAGTCCTAAGCACCTGGACAGCTTATCAATTGAGAGATAACAGAATTTTAGCTTCTTATGAGCAAGAGAAACATTTCGGTCATTCTATCTATTTTTTTTCTATTTTATACAATGATTTAAAAGCGGGGGGGGGGTGCGGCATCCACCCAAGTTCCTCTCCTAATTCCTGTACGAGGAGCACAGGAATTATTAAATTACATCCACCATGGATTGTAGAAAAACGTACAGAAATAATATGAAAAAAACTTCGTTTTCTTAAAGAGTTAAAGAGGCTGCGTCCCAAAGTCGAACCTTAAAACGTACAGGAATTAGAAGAGGCAGTTGGGGGGCTGCCGCCCCCCAAACCCTCAGCTTTTAAAGACTCTTTTGTACAGTTTTTTTTGTGGGGGGACTTCATTGTTACTAATTACTAGTCTCGGCGCAATGGTTCTCCTGTCTTCTTGTGTTTAACGTTTTTCGAAGTTATTCCATTATTCATTCATTTCAATTTTTTGTTAATTAAAAGAGGGCCTTTCCGAAGCCAAGAGCGGGGGGTTAGCAAAAAAACAAAAAACCTCTACAAAAGAGTCTTTAAAAGCTGGGAGTTTGGGGGGCGGCAGCCCCCCAACTGCCTCTTCTAATTCCTGTACGTTTTAAGGTTCGACTTTGGGACGCAGCCTCTTTAACTCTTTAAGAAAACGAAGTTTTTTTCATATTATAATGTACAAAGACGAAATTTCATTTGTTTTTACTACTTATAAAAACAAACAAAATGTTTTCAATTTCAACTTCAATTGTTGATCTGGGCAAATTTATAAATTAGTCCCGTCGAACAGCTTGGCCTTACATCAAAAGGACCAAAATTGGAAAACAAATTAGGTTTTATAAAAAACCTCAAATATACGTTTTGATAGTAAAAAACAAGGGGATGGTGATCCCCAAGATTTACAAGATATTATCCTAATAGCACAATGTATGCTTAATTCAGAAGAGTCAAAATTTATTGCCCTTAAAGTAATAAAAAAGGGTTTAAACAGTTCACAACGTCAAAAATTTAAAAAAACTCTTATACTTGTAAATAGTTTGACTTTCGAAATTTTTTCAGTACAAGCCCCAAAATACTGCTTGGAAATCTTGGATATTTAAATATTGAGGACTTTATAATTCAAAAAAGACCTATGTTACAAAAAACGGACAAACAAAATGAAGACGATATCTTACAAATTAGAAAATTATTTCAAGATCTTAAAGAAAGACTGAATATTCCTGATGTCAAAGATAATTTCAAGATAACATTAAGCAGGCAGTTAAACACATGTGAAACACAAACAGAAAGACAGATCAGGTCTGTCTAGTTTTTTACATTGTTGTAAAAAATTTTGGTGATTAATAATTCTATCTTTCTTCCTAAATAGGAGAGATAGATCTTTCACTTGTTTAATAGTTTGGAATGGGGCATAAGACAAATTACGATCCTTTTTTGATGTTTTTAACCAGCAGGACCCAGATATTAAGTTCACCATTGAACTTGAAAATAACCGCAATTTACCCTTCTTAGATGTCCTCATTACAAAACGAGTGATTTTATCACTCTTTACAGAACGAGTTATTTATTTAGTGATTTTACTTTCTGGCAAGAAATTTTAATTAACCTGATGATGACAGGCACAGGTCCTGTCGAAATTATCGTTAGAAGAAAAATCAATCACCTGACATCCAAATCTTAGGTAAGCTTATTACCATCTATCATTATTATAATCTGGGACTGAAAAAAACATAAACTCTGACTGAAGAAAACTTAAACTATGACTGAAAAAAACATAAACTTTGACTGAAAAAACCTGAACTGTGACGAAAGATGACATAAACTTTGACTGAAGAAAACATAAACTCTGACTGAAGAAAATATAAACTGTGACTAAGGAAAACATAAACTGGGACTAAAGAAATCATAGACTTTGATTGAAAGAAACATAACTGTGACTAAACAAACAAACATAAACTTTGGCGGGAGAAAATATAAACTGAGAGTGAAAAAAACATAAACTGTGACTGAAAAAAACATAAACTGTGACTAAAGAAAACTTAAACTGTGACTGAAGAAAATATAAGTTGAGACAGAAGAAAATATATGCTATGACTGAAAAAACATAAACTTTGACTGAAGAAAACAAAAACTTTCACTGAAGATAACATAAACATTGACTGAAGAAAACATAAACTGTGACTTTCAAACTGAAGGTGACATAAACTGTGACTTAAGAATGTATAACCAAAGACTGAAGAAAACCTAGACTTTGACTGAAGAATACGTAATCTGTGACTAAAGAAAGCTTAAACTGTGACTGATGAAACATAAACTGTGACTGGAGAAAATAAGAACTGTTTAACTACGTAAAACTCTATACATCTTCTATATATATAAAAATAAGTTGTTTGTGTGTCATGTCTGTTGCACTATGTCGGTTATGTCTGATTTATATATATACTAGCTGTTCCTAGTTGGTGAGGGCACTTCGCACCCCCCCAGTCCCCCCCGCGCGCGTAAGTTGTTACGCGCCATACTAGTTACGCGCCATTGTAGTCGTGTCCCTGTGTCCCAACTGTGAATATATATATATATATATATATATATATATATATATATATATATATATATATATATATATATATATATATATATATATATATATATATATATATATATATATATATATATATATATATATATATATATATATATATATATATATATATATATATATATATATATATATATATATATATATAAATATAATATATATATATATATATATGTTTTTACCTACTTAAAACTTGCGAATATACAAAATTCTTCACTGTCCCATTGTCTCTACAAATAAATAGATTGTCAAGCCTACTGACTCTAGAGCATGGACATATTTGTCCATGGGAAAAACAATCCGTTTTCAGATCTATACCTCATTATTCTAATGATTGCCCTTGAACTTTGTTGATGGTGATTGGTAATGAAACATTTCCTGTGTCCCCATCGTCATTTATATATCCCCCTGTGCCCCAAGCGTCACCGTTGTAGTTGTGTCCCTGTGTCCAAGTCGTCATTCATAGTCGACACACATGACGTCAGTCGACACACAAACATGACGTCAGTCGACACACATGTCCCAGTCGTCATTTGTGTCCCGGTGTCCCAGTCTGTAACTTCTCTTTCAGTGTCCCGATCGTCATTTATATTCCCTGATTCCCGGTCTGTATATACATTCGTTTTTGAATTAGTATATGATGAAATAAATTTTTTTTCCTTTTTTTCTTTTTCGTTTTTTTTGGTTTTTACCTTTTTTTTAGGTTTTTATTTTTTTTTTCTTTTTAGTTTTTTTTGTAGTTTTTACCTTTTTTGTTTTTGAAGTAGTTTTTACCTGTTTTTAAGTTTTTTTTAGTTTTTTTCTTTTTTATTTTATTTTCTTCTTTTGTATTAATGCTAAAGCCAAGGTTCAAACCTGGAACCTCTCGGACCTTGAGCCTGGAACATAACGCTGTACCAACTAAGCTACTTCGGCTTGAATACATTTACCTTTTTTAGTTTTTTTTTATTTTTATTTTTATTGTTTATAGTTTTCTTTTTCTCCTTGATTTGTCATTATTTTCCTTTTTTTGTTTTTTTTTCTTTTTCAGTTGTTTGTTTTTTTAGTTTTTTTACTTTTTAGTTTTTAGTTTTTTACTCTTTTTTTTACTTTTTTTTAGTTTTTTAGCTTTTTTAGATTTTTTAGTATTTTCTTTTCAGTTTTTTTGTAGTTTTTATATTTTTTATTTTTTTTTTCTTCTTTTGTATTAATACTAAAGCCAAGGCTCGAACCTGAAACCTCTCGGACCTAGAACCTGGAACATAACACTTTACCAACTGAGCTACTGTATTTGTATTTTTATCGGATTAACGACGCTTCTTGACTACTAAGGTCCCTGCGTCGGCCCTCTAGTACATTCCTGCAGCATGGTTCGATCTATGGGTCCCGTATTACCACGCTAAGGTCAAACCCATTGCGCCAGCACAGGTAATTATATAACTGAGCTACTTCGGCTTGAATACCTTCGTTTTAGAATTGGTGTGTGATGAAATAATTCAGACGTCATATGCGGACAGTGACGTCACTCGACAGACAAACAGACAACTTATTTTTATATAAGTTTTTCATATTTAATATTTTATTTTATATTTTATATTTTATATAGATAGACTAGCTGTTGAGGTGGTGCTTCTCACCCCCTCCCCCCACAAGCCCAAACCCCCCCCCCCCCCACCGCGTGCGTAAGTCGTTACGCACCATATTAGTTACGCGCCATTGTAGTTGTGTCCCTGTGTCCCACTTGTGAATATATATATATATATATATATATATATATATATATATATATATATATATATATATATATATATACAACTAATAATATATATAAAAGATTTTCTGGACACAAGACAACAGTTAATAATGAAAAAACTAATAACTATCTAGTTCAACATTGTAGTAATGGTAAATGTTCCATATCAGATATAACTGTCACAATTTTAGAAAATTTAGAATTAGAAAATTTAAATAAAGAAGAGAAGAATAATAGACTACGTAAACAGGAGGATTTCTGGATCCATACTCTTGGTACAGCTTATCCTTTTGGGTTAAATGATCGTGTAGCAAAATATGGTGACATGTCTCATGTTGTTGTTAAATGTATTGATGGTTTTATGGACCATCCTTCTTTTACTTGTCCTACTAAACGTAAAAAACGATCGAGAGGACATAGGAAAAATAATAGAAAAAATGAATTAGATGTACATATGCTTTCTATAGATCTATGCCAGCTACTTGAATCTAGGGGTATGATTTCTGTAATAAAGTGTCTAAATAATTTATCCAAGAGGAATTTAATCAAACTTTTCTGGATTGTGAAGAATAATACAACTCTTGATTATAATTTTAAAGTAATATGTGATACAATTTGCATTCTAACTAAAACGAAATTTATTTCAAAAAAGAAGAAGTTCGATAAGATTAGTAATAAGGATAACAGATTATATTTACCTATTAATTTTACTTGTAAGCAGATTGAAGATATTAATTTACCAGAAATTTTAAATCAGCGGCATGTGAAACAGGCCCTTCCTAGTAATTTAAATTATAATGATAGTCCAGTTTTAACTTATAAATTTTCAAAAACTATTGGGCAAATTATTTTTAATTATAATTTAATACTAAAAAAACTAGATAGTGATATAAATTGGAAACCGGTTTGTAATTGTAAGCAACTTGGCCCATTTGTAAATCCTACTTACAAACATGTTATAACAGGGGACTTGTCAATAATAAAGCAAGATGATCTTCAAATTATAATGAATAAAGGGGCAAATTTCCGTCTTTCTCATCATCTGAAACCATCGAGTGTTCTTGATGGCTTGGAAAATGATTTTGATTTATTTATTGATAAGTGGTGTAAGAAAGAGAATAAAAATAGAGAGAGTTTTCAAAGTTGGAAGAATTTAATTATTAGTAGAGTAAGAAATAAAATATATTCTAACTTAAAAAATAGTAACACTAAATCATTATTTTATAATGCGAAGATTAAACAAGCAATTGCTAATCTAAAGAATGAATTTGTAATTGTGCCAGTGGATAAAGCTAATAATAATTTTGCCATAATTTGTCAGAAGCTGTATTGTGATATCTTAAAAAGGGAGTTATGCACAACTAATGTTTATGAAAAGGTAAATATAGAGGATGAGAATTTAATTGAAAAGACTGAAGAAATACTTTTTAAAAATTTTAATATTAAAATAAATGACAATGATAAAAAGTTCCCTTTCCTATATTGGACTGTATAATTTCATAAGAATCCCCCTAAACCACGGTTTATTGCTGGAGCAGCTAAATGTCCAACCCGCATTGCTGCTACTGACCTCTCTTTAATTTTAAAGGAAATTGTAAATAAACTTAAAACCTATTGTTCTGGTATTAAAAAATTTTCGAATTTTAATCCATATTGGAGTGTTAATAATTCACTGCAGGTGATAGATTCTTTAACAATGGTTTCAGCTAAAAGAATTGAGTCTTTCGATTTTGCGACAATGTATACTAATTTATCACTCAATTTAGTGTTTGATAATTTAAAAACTGTTATAAAGAAATCTTTCCTCTTATCTAGTAAAAGGTTCTTGAAAATAGACAGTTATAATAAAAAAGCCATATGGACAAACTGCTTTAATACTACAGTTAACTTGAGATGTTACAGCTTGGATATGATTTTTGAGTTATTGGAATTTGTTTTATACAATACTTATATAAGATTTGGGGGTGATTTGTACAAGCAAATTATGGGAATTCCCATGGGGGGGAATGCCAGCCCATTTATAGCTGACTTGTTTTTAAGTCAACTAGAATATAAATATATGATGGATAAGAATAATCCAATTAATTTAAAACATGCTTTGTCAAATAATAAAAGATATTTAGATGATATTTTGGTCTTAAATTGTAAGGATTTTATTGATATTTCTAAAAATATATATCCATCAGAGCTTATTCTTGAGCCTAGTCATGGCGCTGGTCATGAAGATCATTTCTTAGATTTAAATATTAATATTTGTGATAATAATAAATTAAGTTTTAAAATGTATAATAAAACGGATGATTTTGATTTTGAAGTGATTAGTTTCCCATTCCCTGAAAGTAATATACACTCAAATATCACATATTCAGCGTTTTTCTCACAGTTACTTCGTTATGCAAGGATTTGTAGTAATTATATTGATTTTAAAAATAGATGTAAAATCTTAAGCCAAAAATTGATATCAAGAGGTTTTTCTGCAAATAAATTAACTTGGCAATTTAAAAAATTTAGTTTTCATTATAACGAACTTTTAAATAAATATCAAAAGAATTATCTAGAAATACTTAAAGAAATTTTTAACTAATTTCGGAGGTTCGAGAAATGTTGTCACAGCGCCATTTATTTTGAATTGTGTCTCTATTTGAGCGGAATTTTTAAAAAATTAGCCACATGGTAAAGATGAATTATATAATTGTTTAGTTCATTCAGGTTTTTTGCAATGTGTTAATATTTGTGATTTGGTAAAATTTATAATATATAGTTTACCTATTATTGCTAAAGGTAGGGATATATTAACAGGATAAGCTTGTTTTGGTTTTACTTGGTTGTTTTACATTTGCTGTTTTTTTTTTCATAGGCATGTATTTTGGGGGTGATACCTGACGCGGGGATGCCATGGATATTCTGTGGTAGCCACAACACTGTGCTGGGTAGAGAATTTAGAGTGGCGAAACCCTATATAGGCCAGTGTATTCTCCTGATGAGCCCTTATGTTGGGTGTTGCCTCTGAATTATTTGTCTATATTATTTTTTCTATTGTTTGGTAAATGACGACTTATACTTATTGACGACATGACTGCCTGTCCATGGATTATTCTTTATGGTTGATTGTGTGTGGCTATGCTGTTTGACCTATGTGATTGTATGGATGAGTAGGGTTAAGGCCTCATTCAAGTGCTGGTCTATATTAATCACTAATTTAGGAAAACAGTCTTCCTTTTCTCCTTCTGTCTTTTTTTTTTTTTTTTTTTTTTTTTTTGTGTTTGTGCTGTATCATTGGTGATTTCTCTTTTCATGATATATATATATATATATATATATATATATATATATATATATATATATATATATATATATATATATACTAGCTGTTGGGGTGGCACTTCGCGCCACCCCAACACCCAGTTGGTGGGGCGCTTCGCCCCCCCCCCAACCCCCCCGTGCGCGTAAGTCGTTACGCGCCATATTAGTTACGCGCCATTGTAGTTGTGTCCCTGTGTCACATCTGTGAATATAGATAGATTTATATATGTGTTTCAAACTACGTAAAAATTGCGAATATACAACATTCTTGGCTTTCCCATTGTCTGTGCATATAAAAAGCCGTATGTACTAATAATGACGTCATATGCAAACGCTCTCTTTACAAACAAACAAACATGCATACACACAACTCGTTTTTATATAGATAGATAGATAGATAGATACAATACAAATTAACTGCGTAAAACTTGCGAATATACAATATTCTTCGCTGTCCAATTGTCGCTGCATATAAATAGATTGTCAGGTTTACCGACCCTCAAACATGCAACTTACAATTGTCCATGGGAAAAACAATCAGTATTAAGATCTATACCACATTTTTCTAATGATTGACCTTGAGCTTTGTTAATGGTGATTGCAAATGCTAATCGAATTGGGAATTGCAATGTTTTAAATTGAAAAGGCAGATCCGTTGGAATCATGGGAATGCGAGGAATAAGAACAGCCTCACCCTCAAAAGGCCCTGTCAAGATTGTGGCCTCTATTAGGTTTTCCATTTTTTTTTTTACGGCAAGTCGCGTGCCATTGCCAAGCTTTAGTGGGTTGATATTTCTTAAAAGTATTATTGGTATGCCTATTTTTAGTTGTAGCACGTGTGGTGGAAACCCTGAAGGATCTATGGAATTTAAAATTTCAGATGGATAATTAACCGCTTCATTTGGTTCCAAAACTGTGTCGACTGACTTGTAAAGGACTGCCTGGTCTCGAATCTTTTTCAAAACAATATTGTTGATTTCGTGGACGTCTATGTTTTTGGGTGCGAGAATCGCTCTTTCACTTAGCCATTTATTATTTTTATAATTTTTTAGAATATTCGGAAATACTTTTTCAATCAATTCATTTTTGGACGTCACTAAATTACAGAAATCAGCAGGTAGTTGTATACGTCCTGAAATTGAATCTACTGTTTGACCAGAGTCATCGTTTTGCAATCGGACACGCATATTTGTAGTTAATTTTAATATTTTTACGTGTGCCTATAAATTAGAATTTTTTAGGCAAGCATTCATTTCGTCTGCAGGAGTTAAACTACGTAAAAATTGCGAATATACAACATTCTTGGCTTTCCCATAGTCTCTGCATATACAAAGCCGTATGTACTAATAATGACATCATATGCAAACGCTCTTTTTACAAACAAACCAACATGCATACATACAACTCGTTTTCATATAAATAGATAGATAGATAGATAGATAAAATACAAATTAACTGCGTAAAACTTGCGAATATACAACATTCTTCGCTGTCCAATTGTCGCTGCATATAAATAGATTGTCAGGTTTACCGACCCTCGAACAAGCAACGTACAATTGTCAATGGGAAAAAACAATCAGTATTAAGATCTATACCACATTTTTCTAATGATTGACCTTGAGCTTTGTTAATGGTGATTGCAAATGCTAATCGAATTGGGAATTGCAATCTTTTAAATTGAAAAGGCAGATCCGTTGGAATCTTGGGAATGCGAGGAATAAGAACAGCCTCACCCTCAAAAGGCCCTGTCAAGATTGTGGCCTCTATTAGGTTTTCCATTGTTTTTTTTACGGCAAGTCGAGTGCCATAGCAAAGCTTTGGTGGGTTTATATTTCTTAAAAGTATTATTGGTAGGCCTATTTTTAGTTGTAGCACGTGTGGTGGAAACCCTGAGAATAATATCTCGAGGTAAAAACTGATCACCGACCATAACGATGGCCACTTCGTCGATAGTTGGAGCATTGTATCGACGCACATGTTGGCCAGGAGGCGTTTTGTCAGCGGAAATAACAATTTTATGCGGATAAGTAGGCATCAAATCGATGGCTGTTTTGAACAGACGCACTAAATTATTATTTTCGTGGAAAAGATGTTGTAATTGGGAAACGATTGTCCTTTCAATGTTGGGAGAAATTTCGCAACGTGCATTCAATTCAGAATTTCTATCACTGATGAAGTACAATTGTAAAAATTTATGATTCTCGCCTGAGAATGGTAGAAGAGACCCTGCTCTATGATAAATTTGCCCTTTTAATTTAAAAGTAGACATAAATTGATCTGGATTTTCAATTTGGGCTCCAAACGACGTCATTTGGAAACATGAGTTGTATTTTCTGATTCATTTATATTCCTTATGTTTTTAGTTTTTACGTTTTTTAGTTTTTTTTAGTTTTTTAGATGAATTTTTTTTTTAGTTTTTTACCTTTTTTTCTTTTTAGTTTTTATTGGTTTTTACCTTTTTTTTTAGCTTTTTATCTTTTTATTTTTTTTTATTTTTATTTTTAATTTTATTAGTATTCTTTTTCTCTTCTATTTTTCATTTTTCCTTTTTTTTAGTTTTTTTTAGTTTTTAGTTTTTAAGTTTTTTCCTTTTTTTAGTTTCTTTAGTTTTTTTAGTTTTTCGGCTTTTTTATTTTTTTATTAGTTTTTAGTTTTTTTGTAGTTTTTGCCTTTTTTTTTAGTTTTTTCAGTTTTTTTTTTTAGTTTTTAGTTTTTTACCTTTTTTAGCCTAACCAGGATTTGAACCTGGGACCTTCATTCTCCGTTCTGACACCCTCTCTCACCGAGTGACTACTCCAGCATGTTCATTTTGGTGTTTTAAATGGTATATTATTAACCAAATTAATGTGTTTTACAATATACTAAGCATCGTCATAACAAAAATGACGGCAACTAATGTCATGACGTCAGCCGAAACATGACGTCACCTGATCCAAAGATCCACAGACCCACAGACAGACAGACAACTTATTTTTATATATATAGATATATATATATATATATATATATATATATATATATATATATATATATATATATATATATATATATATATATATATATATATATATATATATATATATATATATATATATATTATATATATATATATATATATATATATATATATATATATATATATATATATATGTGTGTGTTTTTAACTACTTAAAACTTGCGAATATACAACATTCTTCGCTGTCCCATTGTCTGTAAATATAAATAGATTGTCAGGTAGATCTAGAATCTGGAACATAACACTTTACCAACTCAGCTACTTCGCCTTGAATACATTTACCTTTTTTAGTTTTTTTTATTTTAGTTTTTTAGTTTTCTTTTTCTCCTTTATTTGTCATTTTTTTCTTTTATAGTTTTTTTTTCTTTTTCAGTTTTTAGTTTTTTTTTAATTTTTTATTAGTTTTTAGTTTTTTTTTTCTTTTTAGTTTTTATGTAGTTTTAACCTGTTTTTAGTTTTTTTTAGTTTTTTTTAGTTTTTTAGTTTTTATTTTTTTACCCTTTTTTTTATTTTTTTTTTAGTTTTTTAGCTTTTTTAGTTTTTTTAGTATTTTAATTTTAGTTTTTTTTTGTAGTTTTTATTTTTTTTTACTTTTTTTCTTCTTTTGTATTAATGCTAAAGCCAAGGTTCGAACCTGGAACTTCTCGGACCTAGAACCTGGAACATAACGCTTTACCAACTGAGCTACTGTATTTGTATTTTTATCGGATTAACGACGCTTCTTGACTACTAAGGTCCCTGTGTCGGCCCTGTAGTGCATTCCTGCAGCATGGTTCGATCTCTGGGTCCCATATTACCACGCTAAGGTCAAACTCACTGCGCCAACACAGGTAGTTATATAACTGAGCTATTTCGGTTTGAATACATTCGTTTTTGAATTGGTATGTGATGAAATAATTCAGACATTATATGCGGACAGTGACGTCACTCGACACAGAGACACATAGACAACTTATTTTTATATATAGATATAAGGCTTTGCAGATGACGTCATTATAAGATGAAGCTTTAGACCGGGATACCAAGACACAAATGACGACCGGGACACAGGGAATATAAATGACGACTGGGACACTCAGAAAGAACTTAAAGACCGGAACACCGGGACACAAATGACGACCGGGACACCGGGCCACAGGGAATATAATTGACGACCGGGATATTCAAAGAGAAATTATAGACTGGGACACCAGGACACAAATGATGACTGGAACACAGGGAATCTAAACGACGACTGGGGCACAGGGACAACTACAACGATGACGCCAGGGGCACAGGGGGGGGGGGTATATAAATGACGACGGGAACACGGGGAATGTTCGATTAGCAATCACCATCAACAAAGCTCTAGGGCAATCATTAGAAAAATGCGGTATAGATCTGAATACGGATTGTTTTTCCCATGGGTAATTATATGTTGTATGTTCAAGAGTCGGTAAATCTGACAATCTATTTATATGTACAGACAATGGGACAGAGAAGATTGTTGTATATTCACAAATTTTACGTAGTTAAGAACATATATATATCTCTCTATATTCACAGATGGGACATAGCGACACAACTACGATGGCACGTAACTAATTTGGCCTGTAACGACTTACGCGCGTGGGGGAGGCTTGGGGGGGGGCACGTTTTGTTTTTTTCAGTCAAAGTTTATGTTTTCTTCAGTCACATTTTGTTTTCTTCAGTCAAAGTTTATGTTTTCTTTTGTCACAGTTTATGTTTTCTTCAGTCACAGTTTAACGTTTTTTCACTCTCAGTATATATTTTCTCCAGCCAAAGTCTATGTTTTGTTTAAGTCACAGTTATGTTTCCTTAAGTCAAAATCTATGTTTTCTTTAGTCCCAGTTTATGTTTTCTTTAGTCACAGTTTATATTTTCTTCAGTCAGATATAATGTCATCTTTCGTCACAGTTCAGGTTTTTTCAGTCAAAGTTTATGTATATTTTTAGTCACAGTTTATGTTTTATTCAGTTCGACAGTCACATTTTATGTTTTTTTTTGTCACAGTTTATTTTTCCTTCTCTCAGAGTCTAACTTTTCTTCAGTCAGAGTTTATGTTTCCTTCAGTCCCATATTATGCTTTCTTCAGTGACAAGCTTATGTTTTCTTCAGTTGGACAGTCACATTTTAGAATTTTTTGTCAGAGTTTATGTTTTCTCTAGTCAAAGCTTATGTTTTCTTCAGTCACATTTTATGTTTTCTTCAGCCACAGTTTATGTTTTCTTCAGTCAAAGTTTATGGTTTCTTCAGTCAGAGTTTTTTTTTATCTTCAGTCAGAGTTTATGTTTTCTTCTGTCACAGCTCATGTTTTCTTTGGTCACTGATTATGTATTCTTCAGTCAAAGTTTAAGTTTTCGTTGGTCAGATTGTATGATTTCTTCAATTACAGTTTATAAGTTATTCAGTCACAGTTTATGTTTTTTCAGTCACAGTTTATGCCAACTTCAGTCACAAGTTTCTGTTTTCTTCAGTTCCACAGTCAAAGTTAATTTTTTCTTCAGTCACAGTTTATGTTTTCTTCAGTCACAGTTATGTTTATTCAGTTTCAGTTTATATTTTCTTCTGTCAGAGTTTATATTTTTCTTTTGTCACAGTTCATATTTTCTTCAGTCACAGTTTATCTTTTGTTGGGTCACTGATTATGCATTCTTCAGTCAGAGTCTAAGTATTCTTCAGTCAGAGTGTATATTTTCTTCAGTTACAGTTTATATATTATTCAGTCACAGTTTATGTTTTTTCAGTCACATTTTATGCTAACTTCAGTCAGACGCTCATGATTTCTTCAGTTCGACAGTCAAACTTTATTTTTTCTTTAGTCACAGTTTATGTTTTCTTCAGTCACAGTTATGTTTTCTTCAGTCCAAGTTTATATTTTTTTCTGTCAGAGTATATATTTTCTTCTGTCAGAGTTCATATTTTCTTCAGTCACAGTTTATGTTTCCTACAGTCAAATTATATGTTTTCTTCAGTCAAAGTTAATGCTTTTTTCAGTTGGAGTTAAAGTTTTCTTTAATCAGAGTTTATGTCTTCTTTAGTCATAGATTTTGTTTTCTTCAGTCCCAGTTTATGTTTTCTTCAATCACAGTTTATGCTCATTCACAGTCTATATTTTCTTCAATCACAGTTTATGTTTTCTTCAGTCAGAGTTTCTTTTTTCTCCAGTCAGAGCTAATGTTTTCTTTACTCACAGTTTTTGTTTTCATCAGTCAAAATTTACATCTTCCTTCGTCACAGTTCAGGTTTTCTTCAGTCAAAGTTTATGTTTTCTTCAGTCAATGTTTATGTTTTGTTTAGTTTGTCAGTCACAGTTTATGATTTCTTAGTCAGAGTTATGTTTCTTTCAGTCAGAGTTTAAGTTTTCTTCAGTCGGAGCTTGTTGTTGTTGTTTGGGGTTTGTAGCGTTCGACCAATAGGTCATATGCGTTCGTATCACTCAGTTGTTCTGTGCCTTTTATAATCACTAGCTTACTTGGGTGTCACTTCAGTCAGCATTCACTGAACTAGAACAGTTTCACTTGACTTGCTAATGGAGGGAGGTCATTTTCCTGCAGCAACTGCCTTCGTTGAAAAACGGGAATTAAAATACTGCAACTATGCATAGTCAAACAGCAATGAAAACACATGTACAACACAATAATAAGAAGTAATACAATTTTTACAAATCAAAAGCCGATAAAATACATCTAAAATGATAAATAGGGCAGTTCTAAAAATCCTATTAAATAGCTGATTAAAAAAAATAATTATAGGGAATGAACCGAACCAGTACTCTTAAAAAATCTACCTAATAGGTTTGTGCTTAGTTTTCTAGCCCAAGGAGGAGACGTGTGATGTCCCAGAACAAAACGCATTGTGAATGCAATAAATGCCTTTTCAGAGCAATTTCTTAGTACTTCTCTCTCTTTTTCATATTTTCTATAGTTAAAGATGATGTGACATATATCTTCATACACTCCACAAGTTTCAAAGTTGGGGGATGGAGACAATTTGCACGGCAATAGTGTTAATTTCGTCTTTGCATGGCCACATCTAAGACGAAATAGGCAGGTAGAAAGGATGCGAGAAGTGATGTATATTTCTTTTGAAGGCTGCTTACAATCATAGAGATCGAGGAGCTGAGCATGGGAAAAATGGAGCCAGGCCTCTTCTTGTTCCAAAATTTTAAGCTGATTGAAGAAAGAAGTTCAGGACCAGTAATAGGGGTATTATACTTCGGATGTTTGTTCTCTATTTTGCTTGATATGCTTGATAAGAAGACATCTTTGTCTCTGTCTTCTGTTTGCTCTCTATTTTGCTTGATACGCTTGATAAGAAGAAATCTTTGTTGGTTTAAAGCCGATGCCAGGGTTGTGGTGGCTAATAGATTCTTTGTAGATGATATGTTTCCTGAGTCTTATTTTCTTAGTATAATATCTTGCACCTGGAGTGAAGGGACTGGATCCCTGCTTCCCAATACATAGCTACAATAGGAGTAGATTTTAGGCCACCAAGGGCCCTTCTTAAGAAGCGTAGTGTCAAGTTTCTTCAGTTGACATTTCTTAGCTGATCCGTATATAAATGATCCATTGTCTATCTTTGATATGACCACTGACTTGACAATAGTTGAGGCAAAGGCTGTGGGGGCACCTCTTTTTCCATGGCAACGAGCATTAATGAAAATTTGTCTTTGTTTGAGACTACCAATCAGCCCATTCAAATGGGGTTTCCATGTCATTTGATGGGTCACAGTTTATGTTTTCATCAGTCAGAGTCTTATGTTTTCTTCAGTCAGAGATTATATTTTCTTAAGTCAAAGGTTATATTTTCCTCAGCCACAATAAATTTTCTTCAGCTGCAATTAATGTTTTCTTCAGTCAAAGTCAATGTTTCCTTCAGCCAAGGCTTATATTTTTTTGAGTTACAGTTTTTATTTTCTTCAGTCACAAATCCTTAGTCATAGCTTAAGTTTTCTGCAGTCACAGTTTATGTTTTTTTCACTCAGAGTTTTTGTTTTCTTCAGTCTCAGTTTATAATTTCTTTAGTATCAGTTTATATTCTCTTTAGTCACAGTTTTTGTTTTCATCGGTCACAGTTTATGTTTTCTTCACTCAGAGTTTATTTTTTCTTTAGTCACAGTTAATATTTTCTTCAGTCTTAGTTTATGTTTTCTTCAGTCAAAGTTTATTTTTTCTTCAGTCACAGTTTGTCTAATCTTCATTTAGACTTTTTGTTTTCTTCAGTCAAAGTTTATGTTTTCTTCAGTCTCAGTTTATAATTTCTTTAGTATCAGTTTATCAGTCACAGTTTAGTATTCATTCACAGTTTATGTTTTCTTCAGTCACAGTTACGTTTTCTATAGTCCGAATTTATATTTTCTTCAGTCAAAGTTTTGTTTTTTTCTGTGTCAGTTTATAATTTCCTTAATATCAGATTGTATTTTGTTCAGTCACAGTTTTTCTTTTCTTTATAGATTCTTTAGTTGGAGTTTATGTTTTCTTCAGTCATAGTTTGTTTTTTTCAGTCACAGTTCATGTTTTCTTCTTCAAAGTTTATGTTTTCTTCAGTCACAGTTTATGTTTTCTTTAATCACAGTTTATGCTTTATTCAGTTTGACAGTCACAGTTTATGTTTTCTTTAGACACAGTTTATATTTTCTGCAGTCAGAGTGTAAGTTTTCGTCAGTCAAAGTTAATCTGTTCTTTCGTCGCAGTTTATGTTTTTTTCTGAGTTAATGTTTTCTTCAGTCACAGTTTAAGTTTTCTTACGTCACAGTTTATGTATTCTTCAGTCACAGTCTATATTTTCTTCAATTCGACAGTCACAGTTTATATTTTTTCAGTCATAGTTTATGTTATCTTCAGTCACAATTTATTTTTTCTTCAGTCAAAGTTTATGTTTGCTTTAGTCACAGTTTATTTTTTCTTCAATCAGAGTTTATGTTTTCTTCAGTCAAAGTTTATGCTTTATTCAATCACAAGTTTATGTCTTCTTCAGTTCGACAGTCACAGTTTATGTTTTCTTCAGTCACAGTTTATATTTCCTTCAATCAAAGCATTGGTTTCGTTCAGTTACAGTTTGTATTTTCTTCATTCACAGTATATGTTTTCTTCAGTCACAGTTTATGATTCACACAATCGAAGTTTGTGCTTTCTTCAGTTAGAGTTGTTTTTTCAGTTAAAGTTTAAGTGTTCTTTTGTCACAGATTATGTATTCTTCAGTCACAGTATATGTTTTCTTCAGTCACAGTTTATATTTTTTTTTCAGCCACTTTTTATATTTTAATCCGTTTAACGGTCACAGTTTATGCTTTTTCAGTCAGAGTTGTTTTCTTCAGTGACAGTTTATATTTTCTTCAGTCACAGTTTATATTTTCGCCAAACACAGTTTATATTTTTTACAGTAAAAAGTTTATGTTTACTTCAGTTACAGTTAATGTTTTCTTCCGTCAGAGTTTAAGCTTTCTTTAGTCAGAGACTATGTATTCTTCAATCACAGTATATGTTTTCTTCAGTCCCAGTTTATGTATTCTTCAGTCACAATCTATGTTTTGATCAGTTCGAAAATCAAGGTTTATGTTTTTCAATCATAGTTTATGTTTTTTTGTCATTTATGTTTTCTTCAGTCATAGTATTTGCTTTTTTTCAGTCACGTGTTTATGTTTTTTTCAAGTCGAAATTCATAGTTTATGTTTTCTTCAGTAAAAGTTTATGTTTTCTTTTGTGAAACTTTATGTTTTTTCTGCAGTTACAGTTTATGTTTTCTGCAGTTACAGTTTCTATTTTCTTCAGTCACAGGTTATGTTTTCAATAGTCAGAGTTTATGTTTTCTTTATTCTCAGTTTATGTTTTTTTAGTTACGTTTATTTTTTTTTCCGCCATAGTTTATGTTTCCTTCAGTCACACTCTATGTTTTCTTCAGTCACAGTTTATTATTATTATTATTTAAGAATTAACGACGCTTCTTGACTACTAAGGGCTTTGCCTCGGCCCTTCAGTGAATTCCTGGAGCGTGATTCAATCTCTGGGTTCCGTATTACCAAGCTAAGGTCAAATCTACGGCACCACCACAGGACTTTAAAAAATAGGGAAAATATACCCATGTCAGTCACAATTTATATTTTCATCCAACATCCTTTCAAGCATCCAATCTCCTTTAAATCTTCAATGTTTTTGTATTCAAGGATGCAATTTTATTTTTTAAGCATGTTGGTCCTTCCAAAAAATTCAGTCTTTTTAATAAGTCAAGGAGTAATGTTTTAATTCTGGATAATTCCTCGTTATTCAGAGTAGACGAGATGCCTTCTCTAATCAGAGGCTTTAATGACTTAATTCTCACATCTAGGCGGTATTTATTGATATTTCCCAGCTGATCATTAAGATTGGTTTTGAAATATTGTTTTAGATCTTTAGAATCGCATAAACGAGAAATCAAATATAAAGTCTTCCTGAATTTTACTCTTTTTTCGCTTTCTAAACCCTTTTTAATCAATTTAAGTGCAATAATTTTGGCTTCTTCTGAGTTTAACATCATTATCGCTATTGCCAAGATTTCTTGATGGCTTTGTGCCAGGCGATTGTTGGCAATGTTGTTTCTTATGAGTAATTCGATATATGAAGAAGTATTCATTTTCACTTCTTAATAATTAGTGTTAATAAAAATTACTTTTTTATATGTAAAGTGCTAATAGACTAGAGCAGACAAAAACCTAACAAAAAAAAAACTTTAAATTTTTCATGAAATTTATCTAGTTGGAATCATTGCTCAACCAACATAAATATTTTTGCAATTTGCAGAATAATTTTATTTATTGCTTGAAACTAAACTTTTTAATGATATTTTTTGTGTCATCATATTCAGCGTCTTATTTTTTAGCGACTGTCCGTATTTCTCGATTGGAAAAACTTACATGTGTAAAAATGGTACTATTAGATAAAAGTTTAATATCTCACTTCTCAATGTATAGTAACCTGTTGTAGCAGAGTGGATTGTGCTACGTGGACACTTGTCCCTGTAAAAAACGCCCAGCAACTGAAACGTCGATTCGACGCCCTATGTGCCAGCAATGGCTCTGAAGAATCTTTATCCTTTTATCCTATGTATAGTAATCTGTCCCGACCATCTTAAGAAGTTTATTGTAAGAGCATTTGATTTAGTAAAAGCGTTTATGGATAAACGATATGAAATTTAATCAAACATTTTAACGCATTAAAGAGCAGTTTATTCACTAATCATTAGCAAAAAGGATACATTACGACCATAGAGAAGAAAGGGGTTAGTTTTGATTTCTCTGGAGTGTGACCAGTAAACTTAATACCCTTGAAGTTAGGAGCGAAACGGCGCAATAGTAAGCAAAACTCTGAAAAAGACAATTTTGATTCCAATAGTTAGGAGCGAACTTTTTATCTTCTTCTGTTTATTTTTTTGCCAGTAACTTGCCCCTAATTTAAAATACTGACAAGTGTCAAATACTCATACAACATATGAAAAGAATGCTGATTTTGAATATGTAAGTTTAATAAAGTTTGGTTTCGCTCATCAGAGTTACGAGCCTGAGAAAATCGAATCTTAGAAAAAAAATAAACTGAAAAAAACTAAAAATAAAAAACAAAAAATGAAAAAAAGAATAAAAAATAAAAAATACAAAAAAATAAAGAAAAAGAAAGAAAAATAAAAAACTTAAAAAAAAGGAACAACATAAAAAATGAACAAACTTTTGAATAATGAGTACTAAAAAAAAATTGAGGTTCTATCAATGTTATTAAATTGTTTAAAATGTAAGAAACTGGGAATTGCACAAATATTTCCGTACATTTTGACAATAGATTAAAGTAATTCGTAAACCTTAAGACATATACCCAAAATTTTGAGGTTTATTATAAATTGTTGAGCTTTAGCATGCTTGGAACGTAAAGATTTTTCCAAGTGTCAATGTTAGAATGAACATTGACAAATTAAAAACATTGAAACAGATAGAATGTTACCAAAAAGCAAAATGAGGCTTGCGGTTCAAAGAGAAAGGGTCAGATCAGGAATTTGCAAATTACGTCAACGAAAGCGTGTCAAGGAACTACCAGAGCAATGCGAAACCAGACTTGCAGTTGACAGAGAAAATAAAAAAAGGTGTGTCGAGGAATCACGAGAGCAACGCGTAACCAGACTATGTGTGTTTGTTTGTCATATGACGCATAAGACGTCTGAAAAATAAAAAAGAAAAAGAAAACTCAAAAAGAAAAACAAGAAAAAAGGCAAAAAACTAAAAAAAATAAAAAGAAAAAAAACTGAAAAATACTAGAAAAGCTAAAAAACTAAAGAAAATGAAAAAAAAAACTAAAAAACTAATAAAGACAAAAAGAAAAAAAGAAAAAAAAGAAAAACCTAAAAAGAAAAAACTATAAAAAATAAAAAAGGTAAAAAATGAAAAAAAATCTATAAAAAAATAAAAAAGCTACAAATTAAAAAAATAGAAAAAACTAAAAAAAAAAACAAATTAAAGCATGTTTGTTTGTTTGTATGTCTTAGGGCTGGCATATGACGTCTTAAAAAAAGAAAACCTAAAAAGAAAAAAAAGAAAAAAGGTAAAAAACTAAAAAGAAAAAAAAGCTACAAAACTAAAAATAGAAAACTACAACGGGGACGCCAGGGGGCACAGGGGGGATCTATAAATTACGACGACGACACAGGGAATTTTCGATTAGCAATCACCATCAACAAAGCTCAAGGGCAATCATTGGAATAATGAGGCGTAGATCTGAATATGGATTGTTTTTCCCATAAACAATTGTATGTTAAATGTTCAAGAGTTAGTAAACCTGACAATCTATTTATATGCGCAGACAATTGGATAGCGAAGAATGATGTATATTCGCAAGTTTTACATAATTAAAAACATATGTATATATATATATCTATTTATATTCACAGGTGGGACACAGGGACACAACTACAATGGCGCGTAGCTAATATGCCGCGAAAACAGCTAAGAAAAGATAAAACCTAAAAAGAAAAAAAGCTATAAAAAAAAAGCTGCAAAACCAAAAAAAGAAAAACTAAAAAAGAAACTATATCTATATATATGTAAATAAGTTGTATGTATGCATGTTTGTTCGTTTGTGGGTTTGCATATGACGTCATTATATGTATATAAGACTTTGTATCTGACGTCATTATAAGATGACACTATAGACCGGGACAAGGGGACACAAATGACGACCGGGACAGAGGGAATATAAATGACGACAGGGACACTCAAAGAGAATCTACAGACCGGGACACCGGGACACAAATGAAGACAGGACACCGGGACACAGAAAATATAAATGACGAATGGAACACTTAAAGAGAAATTACAGATTTTTTTCTTCAGTCACAGTTTATATTCTCTTCAGTCATAGTTTAATTTTTATTTAGTCACAGATTATGTTTTCTTCAGTAGGAGTTTTTGCTTTTTTCAGTCACAAGTTCATGTTTTCTTCAGTTACACAGTCACAGTTTATGATTTTCTCAGTCACCAGTTTATGCTTTCTTCAGTCACATATTTAGGTTTTCTTCATTTTGTAAGTCACAGTTTATGTTTCCTTCAGTCACAATTTTTGTTTCATACAGTCATAGTTTTTGTTACCTGAAGTCACAATTTAAGTTTTCTTCATTTATAGTTTTAAGTTTTTTTTTTTTAGTCACAGATTATGTATTCTTCTGTCACAGACTTTGTTTTCTTCAGTCACAGTTTACATATTCATCAGTCACACTTTATGTTTTCTTTAGTTTGACAGTCACAATTTGTGTTTTTCTAGTCACAGTTTATGCTTTTTTCAGTCAGAGTTTATGTTTTTTTAGTCATAATATAATGAGTCGGTGATAATAGGCTTGGGAAAGTCTTTGCAAGATTTCGACTCTTCTTGATAAAAGAGCATCGCCAAGTGCTGAAAACCAATTTGTGACCAAGATGGGCCAAGGATTGCACAAACCCTTCAGCTTAATGGAGATCCCATAGACTTCTTGCTGTCAGGTTCTAAGCCAGCTTAAGCGCTTCAGTGTAGACTTGTTGTAGAAGATATGTTCAGTGTAGAAGATATGTTGGTTCTGTCCTGTACTGGTATCTGGTATCACTGCTTATCCTGAGGCCAAAACTGCTAATCCTGAGGCCAGGTAAGTAGAAATAGGGATAGATGGTATCCTAGCCTAGTTATATTTGGTGTAGAAAAAGAAAACAGTAATTGCTATAGGCTTTTGCAATTTTGCAACTATAACAACCTAGTTAAAACCAATACGGTGGTTGGTAAAAAAATGGCAAATAAGTTGCCATGATATTCACCTGATGGTAAGACAGCAAACATTATTGAAAATATTATTGTAAACAGAAGACTAGCAGGATCAATACAATAATCTAGAATGTGTAGGAGTGCATAACTTTTGTTTTCTTCAGTCACAGTTTATGTTTCCTACAATCAAAGTTCATGTTTTCTTCAATCAGAGCTTATGTTTTCTTCAGTCACAGTTGTAGCTTTCTTTAGTCAGAGATTATGTATTCTTCAGTCACAACTTCATGTTTTCTTCAGTTTGATAGTCAGAGTTTATGTTTCCTTCACTCACAGTGTATTTTTTCTTCAGTCGAAGTTTATGCTTCGTCACATTTTATATTTTCTTCAGTCACAGTTTATGTTTCCTAGAGTCAAAGTTAATTTTTTTCCAGTCAGAGCTATTATTTTCTTCAGTCACAGTTTATAATTTTTCAGTCACAGTTTAAGCTTCCTTTAGTAACAATCTTTATTTTCTTCAGTCATGTTTTGTGTATTCTTTAGTTAGAGTTTATGTTTTCTTCAGTCATAGTTCGTTTTCTTCAGTAACAGTTCATATTTTCTTCTTCAAAGTTTATGTCTTCTTCAGTCACAGTTTATGTTTTCTTTAATAACAGTTTATGCTTTCTTAACCAAAACTCTGAAATAGAAAATTTTGATACCAATAGTTAGGAGCAAACTTTTTATCTTCTTCTGTTTATTTTTTCGCCAGTAACTTGCCCCTTATTAAAAATACTGACAAGTGTCAAATGCTCATACAACATATGAAAAGAATTAAATTCTAATGCTGATTTTGAATATGTAAGCTTAATAAAGTTTGGTTTCGCTCATCAGAGCTAAGAGCCTGAGAAAATCTGCCTTGTTGCATTCTTTGAGTGCCTGTTGTATGAGTATTTGACACTTGTCAGTATTTTTAATAAGGTGCATGTTACTGGAAAAAAAAATAAACAGAAGAAGATAAAAATTGTGTATCTAATAGAAGTTTTGTTTTTAGAAATATGTTTCTAATTGAGTTTAATTACACCGAGGCATTCATAGTTGCAGGTGTTTTCAAAGTTTTCATAAAATCATGAAGATGACGCTCTGCTTTCCTGATTCAATTTGAGCCTATTCTATGACAATTAAAATTGACTATAAGGTCTGGAGTTGTGTAGCCTGATTGTTCTTGCTAGTAAACTATCTAGTACCAGACCAAAAGAAATTATTCCTTTATTCTTTGACGAGGCAGATGCAGTATCAGGTTCTTGGCTAAAGTTCGTATAAACTCTAAAATCACTATTTATAGGCATATCATTGCTTGGAACACTTATAAATGTTGAAGGTCAACTTTTGCCCTTGCTTGTCTTTTGTCATTCGAACCTTTGTTATCTGAAAGAGGCTGATGCAGAAAAAGGTTCCTGGCTAATGTCCTTGCAAACTCTAATGTCGTTATTCATAGCTATTTCATTGCTTAGAGTTGTTATATATTGTTGACTGTCTACTATTTCCTTGCCTTTGTCATTATGAGACACATATCACATAAACTTTTTTTTTAACAAGGACATGGTAAACATTGCTGACCTTATCAGTGTCAAAATTCAAAACCCAATTATCATTACTATCATTTTTAATTTTGTCACATTTTGACTCCACTGTAAGTTATCTTTTAACCCAATTCGTCTTTCTTTTTAATTTTGAATTTTCATTACTTGAGACTCTTTCCAATGTTATTTACTTTAGATACCCTTGTTGGATTAGTCTTACAAGGTATTCCAGTAAAGAAAGACAGTAAAGGTGGACCGGTATTTTTGTCTTTACGCAGTTTAGTGTCTTTTCATATTGGTGTCTTATCATAAATATTTGATTATTGAATCAAATCCTATTTTAATTCAACTTCAAACTTTTGATTTTTTTAAAGATTTGTTAATTTTTGGAATCCCTTGTCAAAATATACAAATATTTTTGCAATTGCCAGTTACTTGCTCTTTAAGCAATTTAATGGAAGACTTTCCAGCCATAAAGTTCTTAAATTTTTTAAATAATTTTAACAATGTCATTGTAATACATTGTTACAGCTGACAGAGATAGTAAAAAAGAAGCCATCGAGGAATTAACAGAGCAACAAAAAACCAGGCTTTCGGCTTTAGATAAACAAAAGTGTCAAGGGACCGCTAGAGAACGTGAAACCAGGCTTGCGGCTGACAGAGTTATTAGGAAAAGAAATCGTGTTGAGGTATTACAAAAACAACGTTTGTATAATCGCCTGGCATTATGGCACTGCCCTTCCGATGATTTTAGCTTGAGTCAAGATGTTCAAATCGGGACTATGTCTGAAATTTGTCCCTATTGTAAGACATTGAAATTTAATTGCAAAACAATAGGAATATTTTTCTCATCAGGAAAAGTTATAGTTTTTCTACAGGGTGCACGACCAGAGCCATTGAATACTTTGCCTACTGGAAATACACCTGAGTCGGATTGCTTTTTTTTTATCAAACATCAGTAAATATAACTCATGTTTCCAAATGACGTCGTTTGGTGCCAAAATTGAAGATCAAGGTCATTTTATGCCTACTTTCAAAGTAAAAGGGTTAATTTCTTACAGAGGAGGCTCACTTCTACCATTCTCGGGTGAGCATCACAAATTTTTGTTACTGCACTTCATCAGTCACAGCAATGCTGAATTGAATGTACTTAGCGGAATTTCTCCCGGAGTTGAAAGGACTATCGTTTCCAATTGCAAAATCTTTTGCTACTGGTTATTTGGTGAATGGTTCGTTCCAAGTCTATTTTATTCAGAGGCTTTAATGACGCAATTTCAAAATCTAGACTTTCTGTAGTCACAGTTCATAGTTTTTTTCAGTCAGAGTTTAAGTTTTCTTTAGTCATAGATTATGTATTCTTCAGTCACAGTCAATTTTTTCTGCAGTCACAGTTTATATATTCTTCGGTAAGAGTTTTTTTTTATCTTCAGTGCGAGAGACACAGTTTATGTTTTTTCAGTCACAGTTTATATTTTCTTCAGTCAGAGCTTATGTTCTCTTCAGTCACTGTTTAAATTTTCTTTTTGTCAAAGATTATGTATTCTTCAATAACAGTCTATGTTATCTTTAGTTTTACTGCCACGGTTTAAGTTTTTAAGTCACAGTTTATGTTCTCTTCACTCACAATTTATGTTTTCTTCAGTCACAGTTTGTGTTTTCTTCAGTCACAATTTATGTTTTCTTCAGTCACAGCTTATGCTTTTTTCAGTCACAAGTTTATGTTTTCTTCAGTCAAAGTTTATACTTTCTTCAGTCGCAAGTTTATGATATTCTACAGTTTGAAAGTCATCTATTTATATATAAATAAGTTGTTTGTCCGTCTGTTACTATATCTATATATATATAAAAACTAGCTGTTGGGGTAGCGATTCTTGCCAAACCCATCATCTAGTTGGTGGGGGCGTTTTGCGCCCCCCAAGACCCCCCCCCCCCAGGTGCGTAAGTCGTTAAGCGCCACATTAATTACATGCCATTGTAGTTGTGTCCCTGTGTCCCACCTGTGAATATAGATAGATATATATATATATATATATATATATATATATATATATATATATATATATATATATATATATATATATATATATATATATTTCTAACTACGTAAAACTTACGAATGTATAAAATTCTTGGCTATCCCATTGTCTGTGCATATACAAAGCCTTATATACTTATAATGACGTCATATGCAAACGCTCTTTTTACAAACAAACAAACATGCATACATACAACTAATTTTTAAATAGATAGATAAATAGACAGAAATATATATACAATACAAATTAACTACGTAAAACTTGCGAATATACAACATTCTTCGCCTTCCCATTGTCGGTGCATAAAAATCGATTGACAGGTTTACCGACCCTCGAAAATGCAACGTACAATTGTCCATGGGAAAAACAATCTGTATTAAGATCTATACCGCATTTTTCTAATGATTGACCTTGAGCTTATTTGATGGTGATTGCAAATGCTAATCAAATTGGGAATTGCAATCTTTTAAATTGAAAAGGCAGCTCCGTTATGGGATAAGAACGCATAGGAATGCGAGTAATAAGAACAGCCTCACCCTCAAAAGGCCCTGTCAAGATCGTTGTCTTTATTACGTTTTCCATTGTTTTTTTACGGCAAGTCGAATGCCATTGCAAAGCTTTGGTGGGTTGATATTTCGTAACAATATTATTGGTATGTCTATTTTTAGCACGTTTGGTGGAAACCCTGGGATATCCAGGGAATTTAAAAATTCAGATGGATAATTAACCGCTTCATTTGGTTCCAGAACTGTGTCGAGTGACTTGTAAAGGACTGCCTGGTTACGAATCTTGGTCAAAACAATATTGTTGATTTCTTGGACGTCAATATTCTTGGCTGCCAGAATTGTTCGTTCATTTAGCCATTTATGATTTTTATAATTGGTTAGAATATTCGGAAATACTTTTTCAACCAATTCATTTTTGGACGTCACTAAATGAAAGAATTAAGCATGTAGTTGAAATTGAGTCTACTGAGAGCTTTCTGTTTCCAATTGCCAGCAATTGATCTGAAAATGTTTGACCAGAGTCATTGTTTTGAAATCAGACACGCATATTTGTAGTTAATTTTAATGTCTTTACGTGTGCCCATAAATTAGAATTTTTCAGGCAAGCATTCATTTCGTCAGCAGGGGTTGATCCAGGTGTTATAGGTAATGTTTGCCTGAAATCTCCAGCAAGCAACATTAATGTGCTGCCAAAGGGTTTCGAATCTCCTCTCAAATCTCGCAATGATTGCTACAGAGCTTCGAGCGATTCTTTGTGTGCCATTGTGCAGTCGTCCCAAATAATAAGTTTGCATTGCTGCAATACTTTACCCATCCCAGATGATTTGCAAATATTGCTTGTGGGGGTTTCTGTGGAATGCAAATTCAGAGGCAATTTCAAAGCGGAATGAGTAGTTCTTCCGCCAAGCGGCAACGTTGCAGCAGCTCCAGACGACGCAATCGCCAACGCTATATCATTTTTTGATCGAATTGATGCCAGAATCAGTTTTATCACAAACGTTTTACCAGTGCCACCTGGTGCATCCAAAAAGAAAAATCTTCCAACGTTGTTATCGACACAATGCATTATCCTATCATAAATGTCTTTTTGCTCAGACGTTAACTTAGAAATATTATTTTGTACATTCGACAACAGATCACTCGTGTTGTAACTTTGTTCACGATCCAATTCTACACATTTCGAAACAGCAGCGGTACGATTAGGTGAAGGCATTCCCAAATCCTGAAGAGGTTTGTCTGCCGTACAAAAGCACAAATCTTTAATAATAACAAAAATGTAGTTACAAATTTCTGATGTAAAATCAAAAGCAATATCTGACGTCTCTAGCCATTTTCGATTGAGCATTATCTTCGGATATTTTCGATTTAAATTTCTCCCATAACTCTCTAGGAGCTGAAGGAGAGCAAGTTACTAGTATGATTCGAAACAATGCACGAATTTTACTTGGAGGTGACGTTTCGCACGGGTCATTGATGCAGTTATCCTAGTGTTGGTCATTCTCCAATAAATTCAGAGCTTGGCTTGCACTACGGTAAGTGTCATGTAAAGTACCGTTTACAGTTCTCAAATACACAAAGGACGTCAGACCGGGTACATTCACCAAAAGCAGGCGTAAAAAGAAGCATTCATGTTGATTGGGGTGAATTGTGTAAAGTCTTCCTATCGTGGTATCTTTGAATATGGTAGGTTGGCCTACGACTGACTTACTTTGTTTTCGACGTTCAAACGATTTATTTTTAGTATTCCACGTGTAATACGAAGGCACTTCAGTATATAGTAGTTTTTTTTGCAAAAGAATCATTTTGGCATAACGAAAAGAGAGCAATTAACGTTGTATTCGGTGGATTCAGGGCTCTTTGTTGCACGTTGGACTCTGAAAAATGAATATGTTGACCATTCTGTAAATGTACCGCTAAGTGAACAAAAGCTGGACTTCGTTCATGTATCGGAAATGAAAGAATACGCCAAACGGCTTCATTACTGCGTATGTATCTTCCAGCCTGATATTGTACGATTTCATCGATATCACTGATTTCGGACTGCAAGCCAAAACTGCCATGTCACTGCTATTGTTGACGTATTTACATATGTATTTGATTGTCTTCACGGAGATACACTATTCAACGTTTATGTGTGCATTAAATGTTTTTGATAATAAAGGGGTATATGGAACAACCCACTGGCTATCTACTTCGATGGTGGTACCGTTTCGGTTCTTTATTATTGCTATCTTACCAACATCTTCAGTAGATCTTCTTCTATATTGTGGGTAACCATCATTGCCAGTAATTGTCTTGGGTACCAAAAGTCGAGGATATTGCTTTGTGCACCTTCCTTTGGCCATGCATGGTGACTTTTTGTTCAGTGCACCTCAAGGTCCATGTATCATATTTTTTACCACAATCCATCCATATATATAAAAATAAGTTGTCTGTCCGTTACGCCAGATTATATCTTATCTATATGTAAAAATGAAACTAAACTGAAAAGCAAATTGAAACTAAAAATGTAGAAACTGGAAATTGCATAAATATTTCTATATATTTTGACAATAGATTGAAGTAATTCGTAAACCTTATCACGGATATTTATATTTTGAGGTTTATTATAAATTGTTGGGTGTTAGCATACTTGGCACATAAAATTTTTTCTAACAGTCAATGTTAGAATGAACACTGAGAAATTGAAAAACGTTGAAAAAGATAGAATGTTACCAAAAAGCAAAACCAGGCTTGCGGTTCAAAGAGAAAGGGCCAGATTAAGAATGTGGAATTTACATCAACGAAGGCGTGTCGAGGAAATACCAGAGCAACGCGAAACCAGACTTGCTTCTGAAAGAGAAAGTAAAAAAAGAAGGCGTGCCGAGGAATCACAAGAACAGCAAGAAAACAGGCTTGCGGCTGATAGAGAAAGTAAGAAAAGAAAGCGTGCCGAAGAATCACAAGAGCAACCTGAAAATTATCGCCTGACATTCAGGTACAGCCCAGTCGATGATTATAATAGTTGCGTTCAAATCGGGACTATGTTTAAAATTTGTTCCTATTGCAAGGCCTTGAGATTCAATGGTGAAACAATGGGAATGTGTTGTGCCTCAGGAAAAGTTAAACTTCCTCTATTGGCTGCAACACCAGGGCCATTGAAAACTTTGCTTACTGGAACTACGTCAGAATCTAAGCGTTTCTTATCACAGATCAGAAAATATAACTCATGTTTCCAAATGACGTCGTTTGGTGCCCAAATCAAAAATCCAGATCAATGTATGCCTACTTTCAAAGTAAAAGGGCCAATTTATCATAAAGCAGGGTCCCTTCTATCATTCTCAGGCGAGAATCATAAATTTTTACAATTGTACTTCATCAGTGATAGAAATTCTGAATTGAATGCACGTTGCGAAATTCTCTCCCAACGTTGAAAGGACAATCGTTTCCCAATTGCAACATCTTTTCCGCGAAAATAATATTTTAGTGAGTCTGTTCAAAACAGCCATCGATTTGATGCCTGCTGATACACATAAAATTGTTATTTCTGCTGACAAAACGCTTCCTGGCCAATATGTGCGTAGATACAATGCTCCAAGTATCGTCGAAGTGGCAATCGTTATGGTCGGTGATCAGTTTTTACCTCGAGATATTATTCTTCATAAGCGAAAAGCTCAGTTGGTAAGAATTGCTGAAACTCATCGATGCTACGATGACCTAAAATATCCTATAATTTTTTGGTATGGAGTGGACGGCTATCACTTTAATATTAAATTGATGAATACAGCCACTAACAAAGAAATGAATAAGAAATTCAGTGCAATGCATTATTATTCCTATAGACTAATGATTCGGCAGGATGAAGAAAATTTTATTTTAAAATGCCGTCAATTGTTTCACCAATATGTCATTGATATATATGCAAAAATTGAATCAGAACGTTTGCTATATATCCGCCTGAATCAGATCAAGCTCCGCTCTGAACAATACATTCATTTGCGAGATGCAGTTGTAAATGACGGTAATACCACAAATGTTGGAAGATTAACGATTCTAACTTCGTCATATGCTGGCAGTCCCCGTCATATGCATGAATAAGCTCAAGATGCTATTGCATGTGTTTGTCTCTACGGTCATCCAGATTTAATTATTACATTTACATGTAATCAATCTTGGGACGAGATACAGCAGCTTTTACTTCAAGGACAATCGGCGGTTCATAGACATGATATTACGGCCCATGTCTTCCGGCAAAAGTTGAAATCACTAATAAACTACATAGTAAAACTTGAAGTGTTTGGGTCAGTGCGATGCTGGATGTACTCAGTGGAATGGCAAAAACGAGGTTTGCCACACGCACATATACTAATCAGGCTACATAATAAAATTACGTCTAAAGAAATTGATGATGTGATTTATGCTAAAATACCTGATGAAAATGTCGATAAGGAGTTATATGATATTGTTGTAAAAAATCTGATAAATGGACCTTGCGGTGCATTGAACGAAAATTCACCATGCATGGCCAAAGGAAGGTGCACAAAGCAATATCCTCGACTTTTAGTATCCAACAAAATTACTGGCAATGATGGTTACCCACAATATAGAAGAAGATCTACTGAAGATGGCGGTAAAACAGCAATAATAAAGAAGCGTAAAGGTACCACCATCGAAGTAGATAACCAGTGGGTTGTTCTATATTCCCCATTATTATCAAAAACATTTAATGCACACATAAACGTTGATTACTGTAACTCCGTAAAGGCAATCAAATACATATGTAAATACGTCAACAAAGGCAGTGACATGGCAGTTTTTGGCTTGCAGTCCGAAATTAAAGATATCGACGAGATTGTACAATATCAGGCTGGAAGATACATAAGCAGTAATGAAGCTGTTTCAATTCTTTCATTTCCGATACATGAACGTAGTCCAGCTGTTGTTCACTTAGCGTTACATTTACAGAATGGTCAACGTGTTTATTTCTCGGACACCAACGTGCAACAAAGAGCCCTGAATCCACCGGATACAAAGTTAACTGCTTTCTTTTTCCTATGCAAAAATGATTCTTTTGCAAAAAAACTGCTGTATATTGAAGCGCCTTCGTATTACACGTGGAATAATAAAAATGAAGTATTTGAACGTCAAAAACAGGGTAAGTCAGTCGACGGCCAACATAGCATCTTCACAGACACCACGATAGGAAGACTCTACGCCGTTCACCCAAATCAATATGAATGCTTCTTTCTACGCCTGCATTTGGTGAATGTACCTTGTCCGACGTCCTTTTAGTATTTTAGAGCTGTAAACGGTACTATACATGACACTTACCGTAGTGCATGCCAAGCTCTGAATTTATTGGAGAATGACCAACACTGGGATAACTGCATCAATGACGCGTGCGTAACGTGAACTCCAAGTCAAATTCGTGCATTGTTTGGCATCATACTAACAACTTGCTCTCCATCAGCTCCTACAGAGTTATGGTAAAAATATAAATAAAAAATGTCCGAAGATATACTCTATCGAAAATGGTTAGAGACGTCAGATATGACTTTTTATTTTACATCAGAAATTTATAACTACACTTTAGCTATTATAGAAGATTTGTGTGTATGTATGGCAAACAAACCTCTTCAGGATTTGGGAATGCCTTCACCTAATCATACCGCTGCTGTTTCGACATGTGTAGAATTGGATCGTGAACAAAGTTACAGTACAAGTGATCTATTGTCGTATCTACAAAATAACATTTCCAAGTTAACGTCAGAAAAAAAAGACATTTATGATACGATATTGTATTGTGTCGATAACAACGTTGGAGAAATTTTCTTTTTGGATGCGCCAGGAGGTACTGGTAAGACGTTTGTGATAAAACAGATTCTGGCATCAATTCAATCAAAAATGATATAGCGTTGGCAATTGCGTCGTCCGGAATAGCAGCAACGTTGCTGCCTGGTGGAAGAACTGCTCATTTTGCTTTGAAATTACCTCTGAATTTGCATTCTACAGAAACTTCTACGAGCAATATTTCCAAATCATCTGAGATGGATAAAGTATTGCAGCAATGCAAACTTATTATTTAGAACGAGTGCACAATGGCACACAAAAAGTTGCTCGAGGCTCTGGATCAATGTTTGAAAGATTAGCGAGGGAATTCGAAACCCTTTGGCAGCACATTAATATTGCTTGCGGGAGATTTCAGGCAAACATTACCTAAAATACCGAGATTAACCCCTGCTGACGAAATGAATGCTTGCATGAAAAATTCTAATTTATGGGCACACCTAAAAACATTAAAATTAACTACAAATATGCGTGTCCAATTGCAAAACGATGACTCTGGTCAAACATTTTCAGATCAATTACTGGCAATTGGAAACGGAAAGCTCCCAGTAGACTCAATTTCAGGACGTATACAACTACCTGCTGAATTCTGTAATTTATTAACGTCCAAAAATAAATTGATTGAAAAAGTATTTCTGAATATTCTAAACAATTATAAAAATAATAAATGGCTAAGTGAAAGAGCGAATCTCGCACCCAAAAATATAGACGTCCACGAAATCAACAATATTGTTTTGACCAAGATTCGAGACCAGGCAGTCCTTTACAAGTCAGTCGACACCGTTTTGGAACCAGATGAGGTGGTTAATTATCAATCTGAATTTTAAATTCCGTGGATCTTTCAGGGTTTCCACCACACGCGCTACAACTAAAAATAGGCGTACCAATAATACTGTTAAGAAATATCAACCCACCAAAGCTTTGCAATGGCACGCGACTTGCCGTAAAAAAAAACATGGAAAACGCAATAGAGGCCAAAATCTTGACAGGGACTTTTGAGGGTGAGGCTGTTATTCCTTGCATTCCCATGATTCCAACGGATCTGCCTTTTCAATTTAAAATATTGCAATTCCCAATTCGATTAGCATTTGCAATCACCATCAACAAAGATCAAGGTCAATCATTAGAAAAATGTGGTATTGATCTTAATACTGATTGTTTTTCCCATGGACAATTGTACGTTGCATGTTCGAGGGTCGGTAAACCTGACAATCTATTTATATGCAGCGACAATTGGACAGCGAGGAATGTTGTATATTCGCAAGTTTTACGCAGTTAATTTGTATTGTATCTATCATCTATCTATCTATATAAAAACGAGTTGTGTGTATGCATGTTTGCTTGTTTGTAAAAAGAGCTTTTGCATATGACGTCTTTATTCGTACATAAGGCTTTGTATATGCATAGACAATGGGAAAGCCAAGAATGTTGTATATTCGCAAGTTTTACGTAGTTCAAAACACATATATAAATCTATCTATATTCATAGGTGGTACACTGGGACGCAACTACAATGGCGTGTAACTAATATGTCGCGTAACGACTTACGAGCGCGGGGGGGGGGGCTTGGGGGGGTTTGCGAAGCAAACTATAAGTCCTTATTGACATTTTCATCAGGTATTTCAGCGAAAATCACATCATCAGTTTCATTAGTGATAAAGTAATTTTATCATGTAGCCAGATTAGTATATGTGCGTGTGGCAATCCTTGTTTTTGCCATTCCACCAAGTATATCAAGCATCGCACTGACTCAAACACTTGAAGTTTTACTACGTAGTTTATCAGTGATTTCAACTTTTGCCGGAAGACAAGGGCCGTAATGTCATGTCTATGAACCACCGATTATCCTTGAAATAAAAGCTTCTGTATCTCGTCCCAAGATTGAATACATGTAAATGTTATAAATAAATCTGAACGACCATAGAGACGAACATACGCAATAGCATCTTGAGCATATTCGTGCATTTGACGGGGACTGCCAGCATATGAAGAAGGTAAAATCGCTATTCTTCCAACGTTAGTGGTATTACTGTCATTTACAACTGCATCTCGTAAATGAATGTATTGTTCAGAGCAGAGCTTGTTTTGACTCAGATGGATAAATAGCAAACATTCTGATTCAATCTTTGAATACATATCAACGATGTATTGGTGAAGCAATTGACGGCATTTTAAAATATAATTATCTTTATTGTTACAAATCATTAGTCTATAGGAATACTAATTCATGGCGCTACATTTCTTATCCGTTTGTTTATAAGTGGATGGATCTATCAATTTATTATTAAAGTTATAGCTGTCGGCTCCATCCCAAAAAATGATAGGATGTTGTAAGGCATTGTAGCATCGATGAAATTCAGCAATTCTTACCAACTGAGCGTTTCACTTATGAAGAATAATATCTCGAGGTAAAAACTGATCACCTACCATAACGATTGCCACTTCGTCGACAGTTCGAGCATTGTATCTACGCATATGTTCACCAGTAGGCGTTTTGTCAGTAGAAATAATAATTTTATGCCTATCAGTAGGCATCAAGTCGATAGCTGTTTTGAACAGGTGCACTAAATCATTATTTTCATGGAAAAGAAGTCGCAACTCGGAAACAATATTCCTTTCAATGTCGGGAAATATTTCGCAACGTGCATTCAATTCAGAATTGCTATCACTGATGAAGTACAGTTGTAAAAATTTATGATTCTCACCTGAGAATAGTAGAAAGGACCCTACTCTATGATAAATTTGCCCTTTTACTTTGAAAGTAGGCATAAATTGATTTTGATTTTCGATTTAGGCACCAAACGACGTCATTTGGAAGCATGAGTTATATTTTCTGATGTTTGATAAAAACCTTTAGATTCTGACGTAGTTCCAGTAAGCAAAGTCTTCAATGTCTCTGGAGGTGTAGCCAGTTGAGGAAAGTTAAATTTTCCTGAGGTGCAACACATTCCCATTGTTTCACCATTAAATTTCAAGGCATTGCAGTAGTGACAAATTTTAGACATAGTCCCAATTTGAACACATCTACTATAATCATCGACTGGGCTGTACCTGAATGCCATGCGACAATTTTCACGTTGCTCTTGTGATTCCTCGGCACGCTTTCTTTTGGCATTATCTAAACATTAGGCAACTTTAGGCAACATTCTAAAACATTGACAGTTGCAAAATCTTCATTTGCTAAGCTTGCTAAAGCTCAACAAATTATAATAAATCTCAAAATTTTAAGGATCTGTTTTAAGGTTTTCGAATTACGTTAATCTATTGTCAAAATATTTCGAAATATTTATGCAATTCCCCGTTTTTACATTTTAGTTTGTTTTCTTTTTCTTCTTTATTTTTCAGAGGTCATATGCAAACCCTTAACACAAAAATACATACAACTTATTTTTAAATACACATAGAAGATATAATCTGGCGTAACAGACATAGTGTAACAGACATAACACACAAACAACATATTTTTATATAGATTTAGCTGTTGGTGTGGCGCTTCGCCCCACCCGAACACCTAGTTGGTGAGGGCGCTTTGCACCCCTCCCCCCAGTCCCCCGCACACGTAAGTCGTTAAGCACCATATTAGTTACGTGCCATTTTAGTTGTGTCCCTGTGTATCACCTATGAATATAGGTAGATTTATATATGTGTTTTGAAATACGTAAAACTTGCGAATATACAACATTCTTGGCTTTTCCATCGTCTGTGCATATACAAAGCCTTATGAACTAAAAACGATGTCATATAAAAATGCTCTTTTTACAAACAAACAAACTTTCCTACACACAACTTGTTTTTATATAAATAGATAGACAGATATATACAATACACATTAACTGCGTAAAACTTGCGAATATACAGCATTCTTCGCTATCCATTTGTCGCTGCATATATATAGATTGTCAGGTTTACCGACCCTCGAACATACAACGTACAATTGTCCATGGGAAAAAAAAAATCAGTATTAAGATCAATACCACATTTTTCTAATGATTGACCTTGAGCCTTGTTGATGGTGATTGCAAATGCTAATTGAATTGGGAATTGCAATCTTTTAAATTGAAAAGGCAGATCCGTTGAAATCATGGGAATGCGAGGAATAAGAACAGCCTCACCCTCAAAAGGCCCAGTCGATGTTGTGGCCTCTATTACGTTTTCCATTTTTTTTTTTACGGCAAGTCGCGTGCCATTGTAAAGCTTTGGTGAGTTGATATTTCTTAACAGTATTATTAGTACGCCTATTTTTAGTTGTAGCAGGTGTGGTGGAAACCCTGAAAGATCCAAAGAATTAAAATATTCAAATGGATAATTAACCGCCTCATTTTGTTCCAAAACTGTGTCGACTGACTTGTAAAGGACTGCCTGGTCTCGAATCTTGGTCAAAACAATATTGTTGATTTCAAGGACGTCTATATTTTTGGGTGCAAGAATCGCTCTTTCACTTAGCCCTTTATTATTTTTATAATTGTTTAGAATATTCGGAAATACTTTTTCAATCAATTCATTTTTGGACGTCACTAAATTACAGAATTCAGCAGGTAGTTGTATATGTCCTGAAATTGAGTCTACTGGGAGCTTTCCGTTTCCAATTGCCAGTAATTGATCTGACAATGTTTGACCGACCAGAGACATCGTTTTGCAATCGGAAACGAATATTTGTAGTTAATTTTAATGTTTTTACGTGTGCCCATAAATTAGAATTTTTCAGGTAAGCCATCATTTCGTCTGCAGGGGTAGATCTAGGTATAATATGCAATGTTTGCCTGAAATCTCCAGCAAACAATATTAATGTACTGCCAGAGGGTTTTGAATTCCCTCACAAATCTTTTAAACATTGATCCATAGCCTCGAGGGATTTCTTGTGTGCCATTGTGCACTCGTCCCAAATAATAAGTTTGAATTGCTGCAATACTTTACCCATCCCAGATGATTTGGAAATATTGCACGTGGGAGTTTCTGTAGAATGCAAATTCAGAGGCAATTTCAAAGCGAAATGAGCAGTTCCTCCACCAGGCAGCAACGTTGTTGCTATTCCGGACGACGCAATTGCCAACGCTATATCATTTTTTGATCGAATTAATGCCAGAATCAGTTTTATAACTTACGTTTTACCAGTACCTCCGGGCGCATCCAAAAAGAAAATTTCTCCAACGTTGTTATCGACACAATGCATTATTGTATCATAAATGTCTTTTTGTTCCGACGTTAACTTGGAAATGTTATTTTGTACATACGACAATAGATCACTCGTACTGTAACTTTGTTCTCGATCCAATTCTACACATGTCGAAACAGCAGCGGTACGATTAGGTGAAGGCATTCCCAAATCCTGAAGAGGTTTGTTTGCCATACATGCGCACAAATCTTCTATAATAACTAAAGTGTATTTATAAATTTCTGATGTAAAATCAAAAGTCATATCTGACGTATCTAACCGTTTTCGATGGAGTATATTTTCGGACATTTTTGATTTAATATTTTTCTCATAACTCAGTAGGAGCTGATGGAGCATGCTAAAACTCACAATTTATAATAAACCTCAAAATTATAAGTATATGTTTTAAGGTTTTTGAATTACTTTAATCTATTGTCAAAATATATTGAAATATTTATGCAATTCACAGTTTCTACATTTTTAGTTTGAGTTTGATTTTTCTTCTCTATTTTTCAGACGTCATATGCAAACCCCCAACACAAAAATACATACAACTTATTATTATATATAGATAAGATATAATCTGGCGTAATAGGCATAGCGTAACAGACATAACAGACGGACAACTTATTTTTATATATATAGATATAGATAGATAAGTTGTATGTATTTTTATGTTGAGGGTTTGCATATGACGTCTGAAAAATAAAGAAGAAAAAGAAAACTGAAAAAAGAAAGAAAAGGTAAAAAACTGAAAAAAAATTAAAAAGAAAAAACAGAAAAAACTAAAAATTTAAAAAATTTAAAAAAGAAAAAACCTGAAAAGAAAAAAACTAAAAAAAGGATAAAAACTAAAAAAAAGAAAAAAACTAAAAAAGAGCAAATTAAAAACGAAGAGAAAGCATGTATATATGAAAATTAAAAAAACTAGAAATCTAAAAGAAAAGATAAAACTAAAAAAGAAAAAAAAATTAAAAAGAGAAAAAACAAAATAAAGGATAAACCTGAAAAGAAAAAACTAAAAGAAATATAAAAAATAAAAAATAAATAAAGGAGAAAAAACTAAAAAAGAATACAAATCAAAAAAACAAGAAACTAAAAAAAAACTAAAATAACAGAAAAACTGAAAAACATCAAAAATCTAATTAAAAAAAAAAACAAATACTAAAAGACAAAAAAATCAAAATACAAAAAAAAACATTAAAAAAAACTAAACAATAAAAAAAATAAAAAACTAAAAATAATAAAAAAAGAAAAAAATAAAAAGACAAAAACTAATGAAAAAGGAAGAAAAAATAAAAAACTAAAAAAACTAAAAAAGAAACAAAATAAAAAATGAAAAAGAATTTGAATACTAAACATTCCAAAAAATTGAGGCTCTTTCAATTTTATTAAATACTAGCTGTTGAGGTGGCACTTCGCGCCACCCCAACACCTACTTGGTGGGGGCGCTTCGCACCCCCCAAGCCCCCCCGCGCGCGTAAGTTGTTACGCGCCATATTAGTTACGCGCCATTGTAGTTGTGTCCCTATGTCCCACCTGTGAATATATATATATATATATATATATATATATATATATATATATATATATATATATATATATATATATATATATATATATATATATATATATAAAATATATATATATATATATATATATATATATATATATATATATATATATATATATATATATATATATATATATATATGTTTTTAACTACGTAAAACTTGCGAATATACAACATTCTTTGCTGTCCCATCGTCTGTGCATATAAATAGATTGTCAGGTTTACCGACTCTTGAACATGCAACGCATAATGGTCCATGGGAAAACAATCCGTATTCAGATCTATACCTCATGATTCTATTGATTGCCCTTGAGCTTTGTTGATGGTGATTGCTAATCGACCATTTCCTTTGTTGCCGTCGTCATTTATATATCCCCCTGTGCCCCCCGGCGTCCCCGTTGTAGTTGTGTCCCTGTGTCCGGGTCGTCATTTATATTCCCTGTGTCCCCGTCGTCATTTGTGTCCCGGTGTCCCAGTCTGTGATTTCTATTTGAGTGTCCCGGGCGTCATTTATATTCGTCAGGATATTTTAGGGCATCGTAGCATCGATGAGTTTAAGCAATTCTTGTCAACTGATTGTTTCGCCTATAAAGAATATTATCTCGAGGTAAGAACTGATCACCGACCACAACGATTGCCACTTTGTTGATAGTTGCGTATCAGGAGGCATCAATTCGATTGCTGTTTTTAAGCAGAAGCACTAAATTATTATTTTTGTGGAAAAGATGATATATATAAATATATATATATATATTTTCTTTTTAGTTTTTTTGTAGTTTTTACCTTTTTTAGTTTTTTTCTTCTTTTGTATTAATGCTAAAGCCAAGGTTCAAACCTGGAGCCTCTCGGACATAGAACCTGAAACATAACGCTTTACCAACTCAGCTACTTCGGCGTGAATACATTCGTTTTGGGCAGCTTCCTCGGGTGTTGCCATTGTAGGTTCTTCAGTCATTTTACAATTAGAAATTTCTTTTTCAGCGGTTTTCTTACAATTAAAAATTTGTCTTTGAACGATATTCTTAAATACCTGTGTCCTGGTCGTCATTTATATTGCCTGTGTCCCGGTCGTCATTTGTGTCCCGGTATCCCAGTCTGTAATTTCTCCTTGAGTGTCCCGGTCGTTATTTATATTCCCTCTGTCCCGGTCGTCATTTGTGTCCCGGTCTGTAATTTCTCTTTGAGTTTTTTTTTCTTTTTAGTATTTTTTAGTTTTTTACATTTTTTCTTTTTTCAGTTTTCTTTTTCTTCTTTATTTTTCAGCTTCAGTATGAAATACATATCACCGAACCTTTGTTTTTTTTAACTAAAATTTGGTAGGCATTGATGACCTTATCCAAGTCAAGATCCCAAACCCAATCATCATCGCTATCATTTTCAGTTTTGATATGTTTTGACTCTCGCTGTTCAGGTGGATCTTCATCTAACTGCGCGGTTTTGCGTTCTTTAGCCTCAAGCCTGTTTCCTTGCTGTTCTTTTGATTCCTCGGCACGCTTTCTTTTCTGACTTTCTCTATCAGCAGCAAGTTTTTTTGTCCTGGTCGTCATTTATATTGCCTGTGTCCTGGTCGTCATTTGTGTCCCGGTATCCCAGTCTGTAATTTCTCCTTGAGTGTCTCGGTCGTTATTTATATTCCCTCTGTCCCGGTCGTCATTTGTGTCCCGGTCTATAATTTCTCTTTGAGTGTTTTTTCTTTTTAGTATTTTTTAGTTTTTTAACATTTTTTCTTTTTTCAGTTTTCTTTTTCTTCTTTATTTTTCAGCTTCACTATGAAATACATATCGCCGAACCTTTGTTTTTTTAACTAAAATCTGGTAGGCATTGATGACCTTATCCAAGTCAAGATCCCAAACCCAATCATCATCGCTATCATTTTCAGTTTTGATATGTTTTGACTCTCGCTGTCCAGGTGGATCTTCATCTAACTGCGCTGTTTTGCGTTCTTTAGCCTCAAGCCTGTTTCCTTGCTGTTCTTTTGATTCCTCGGCACGCTTTCTTTTCTGACTTTCTCTATCAGCAGCAAGCTTTTTGGCATAGTCTCTTTGAGCATCTTCATCGGCTTTTGCCATTGTAAGTTCATCAGTCATTTTACACTTAAACATTAATAGATTTCTACGCGAACATATATGTCTTAAAGATCTTTAATGACGTCACCGTCATAGCAAAAATGACGACAGCTAACTTCATGACGCCAGTCGACACAGAAATATGACGTCACCTGATCCACACACAGACAACTTATTTTTATATATATAGATAGATATAATTCCAAAATTGTCAGGTAATTTTCTATTTTGAAATAAAAACTAAAAATTATTGCTCAGACAACATAAATATTTTTGATATTTACATAATAACTTTAGTGGTTCTGGACTGAAAACTAATTATGCTAATCAAATTGGGAATGGCAATCTTTTAGGTTGAAAAGGCAGATCCATTGGAATCATGAGAATGCGTGGAATAAGAAAAGCCCTGTCAAGATTGTTGCCTCTATTACGTTATAACAGACATAAAACGTCATTTGTGTCCCGGTGTCCCGGTCTGTAGTTTCGTTAGTCGACAAACATGACGTCAGACGACAAACAACTTCATGACGACATACAGCTCAATCCTTATAATGACGTCAGTCGACAAACATGACGTCAGTCGACACAGAAACATAACGTCAGTCGACAGACAGACAAACAACTTATTTTTATATAGATAGATTTAAAATGTAAAAAACAGGGAATTGCACAAATATTTCAATATATTTTGACAATAGATGAAATTAATTCGAAAACCTTAAAGCAGATACCCAAAAGTTTGAAGTTTATTATAAACTGTTGAGCTTTAGCATGCTTGGCACGTAAAAATTTTTTAAAGTGTCAATGTTAGAATGAACATTGACAAATTGAAAAACATTGAAAAAGATAGAATGTTACCAAAAAGCAAAACCAGACTTGCAGCTATAAGACAAAGGGCCACATTAGAAATGTGTAATTTAAGTCAACGAAGACGTGTCGAGGAACTACTAGAGCAACGCGAAACCAGACTTGCAGTTGACAGAAAAAGTAAAAAAAGGAGTTGTGTCGAGGAATCACCAGAGCAACGCGTAGCCAGACTTGCTGCTGAAAGAGAAAGTAAAAAAAAGGCGTGTCGAGGACTCACAAGAGCAACGTGAAAAGAGACTTGCGGCCTTAAGAGATAATGCCAAAAGAAAGCGTGCTGAGGAATCACAAGAGCAACGTGAAAATTATCACCTGGCATTCAGGTACAGCCCAGTCGATGATAATAGCTTGAGTAGATGTGTTTAAATCGGGACTATGTCTAAAGTTTGTCCCTATTTCAAAAGGATTGAGTATTATGAGGTCTTGTATGTATTTTGTATGTTTGTATATGACGTCATTATACGAATCAAACAGGCTTACGACTTAAAGAAATAATGCCAAACAAGAGCAACGTAAAAACAGGGTTGCGACTAAAAGAAAAAGTAACAAAAGAAAGCGTGCCGAGGAATCACAAGAACAACCTGAAAAGAGGCTTGCAGCTCAAAGAGATAATGCCAAAAGAAAGCGTGCCTCAGCGGGATTTTTTTGGACAACGTGAAGACAACAACAACGAAGTTGTTCTTTTGGACAAGAACAACGTAAAAATGGGCTTGAGGCTTTAAAGGAAATTACGTAAGATAACCATGCCAAGGAATCACAAAAACAACGTGAAAACAGGCCTGCGGCTCAATGAAATAATCCCAAACAAGAGCAACATAAAAATTGGATTACGGCTAAAAGAGAAAGTAACAAAAGTAGCGTGCCGAGAAATCACAAGAGCAACCTGAAAACAGGCTTGCAGCTCAAAGAGATAATGCAAAAAGAAAGCTTGCCTCGGCACGTTTTCTTTTGGACAAAGTGAAGACAACAACAACGAAGTTGTTCTTTTCGACAAAAAAAACGTGAAAACAGGCTTGAGGCTCAAAGAGAAATCACGTAAGAAAATCATGCCGAGGAATCACAAGAACAACTTGAAAACAGGCTTGCGGCTCAAAGAGATAATGCCAAAAGAAAGTGTGCCGAGGAATCACAAGATCAACGTCAAAATTATTGCCTGGCATTCAGGTACAGCCAAGTCGATGTTTATAGCTTGAGTAGAAGTGTTCAAATCATGACTGTGTCTGAAATTTGTCCTTATTGCAAGGCCTTGGAATTTAATGGAGAAACAATGGGAATATGTTGCACCTCAGGAAAAGTTAAACTTCCTTAACTGGCTGCATCACCAGAGCCATTGAACACCTTATGACGTTACGGACTGGGACACCGGGACACAAATGACGACAAGAACACAGGGACACAACTACAACAGGGACACCGAAAGGGCAAAGGGGGGATATATAAATGACGACGGGGACACAGGGAATATTTGATTAGCAATCACCATCAACAAAGCTCAAGGGCAATCATTAGAAAAATGCAGTATTGATCTGAATACGGATTGTTTTCCCATAGACAATTATAAGTTGCATGTTCAAGAGTCGGTAGACCTGACAACTTATTTATATGTATAGACAATGGGACAGCAACGAATGTTGTATATTCGCAAGTTTTATGTATTTGAAAACATATATATATATATATATATATATATATATATATATATATATATATATATATATATATATATATATATATATATATATATATATATATATATATCTATATATATATATATATATATATATATCTATATTCACAGGTGGGACAAAGTGACAAAACTACAATGGTGCGTAAATAATATGGTAAGTAACAACTAACACGTGCGGGGGGGGGGGGGCTTGAGGGGGAACAATGTGCCCCCTTCAACTAGGTGTTGGTGTGGCGCAAGGCACCACACCAACAGCTAGTAGTTTGTGTTTTGTTCAGTCACAGTTCATGTTTTCTTCAGTCAAAGCCTTTACTGTCGTCAGTCACAGTTCATGTTTTCTTCAGTCACAGTTTATGTTTCTTCAGTACAAGTTCAGGTTTTCTTTAATCGCAGTTTATTGTTTTTTCAGCCACAGTTTATCTTTTCTTCAATAACAGTATATGTTTCATGCACTCCAAGTTTATGCTTTCTTCAGTCAGAGGTTTTACTTTCTTAAGTCACAGTTTATGTATTCTCCAGTCACGGTGTATGTTTCCTATAGTCACAGTTTGTATATTCTTTAGTCACAGTTTATGTTTTCTTCAGTTCAACAGTTACAACATGTTTCATGCAGTCCAAGTTTATGCTTTCTTCAGTCAGAGGTTTTACTTTCTTAAGTCACAGCTTATGTATTCTCCAGTCACGGTGTATGTTTCCTATAGTCACAGTTTGTATATTCTTTAGTCACAGTTTATGTTTTCTTCAGTTCAACAATTACAGTTTATGCTTTTTCAGTCACAGTTTATGCTTTCTTCAGTCACAAGTTCAGCTTTTTTTTTCAATTCGACAGTCACAATTTATGTTTCCTTCAGTCACACTTTTTGTTTTCTTTAGTGGAGGTTTATGTTTTCTTCAGTCACAGTTAATGTTTCCTAGAGTCAAATGTTATTTTTTCTCCAGTTAGTGCTTTTATTTTCTTCAGTCACAGTTTTTGTTTCCTTCAGTCATATTCTTTTTTTTTCAGCCACAATTTATGTTTTTTTTTGTCAGAGTTCATGTTTTCTTCAGTCAGAATTTGTATTTTCCTCAATCACAGTTTGTGTTTTCTTCAGCCAAAGTTTATGTCTTCTTCAGTCACAGTTTATGTTTTCTTTAGTGACAGTTTATTTTTTTTCAATCAGAGTTTAAGTTTTTTTCAATCAGATTTAACTTGTTTTCAGTTACAGTTTATGCTTTCTTCAGTCACAAGTTAATGTTTTCTTAATTTCGACAGTCACAGTTCAAGTTTTCTTCGGTCAGAGTGTATTTTATCTTCAGTCAAAGCTTATATTTTCTTCAGTCACAGTTTATGGTTTCTTCAAACATAGTTTTTGTTTTCTTTAGTCACAGATTATGTATTCTTCAGTCATTGATTTTCTTCTACAAGTCATAGTTTTCAAGTCAAAGTTTATATTTTTGTCAGTAACAGTTTATTTTTTCTTCAGTCATAGTTAATGTTTTCTTCAGTCACAGTTATTTTTTCTTCAGTCACAGTTTATGTTTTCTTCATAAAAATTATGATTTGCAAATTTCAAATATCATGAGAAAACAATTAGTCTATACTTATAAGAACCTGTTTCTGAGTTTATGTCAGAAGTTTGAAAAAGTACCCCCTACACTTTGAAAACATGTTTTCTTTCTATTTAGTTCTGTCTGCCTCCCTTAACCAAAATGACTTTATGCCACTAGTAATAATTACTTAACAAACATAGTAGAATAAAAACTATATAACCTTGTTCTGCATCCTTTAAGGTATAAATAATTTCCTTTCCGTGACCCACCCTTATCATACCCCTATCAATAACTCCCGGAAACCCTACCCTAAGTCGATGGGCTCTTATAAAGGACAATACAAATCTGCCAAAAAAAGAAAAAAAGGAAAACACAATCCGATGATAACGATCTAGTGAGCAAGTAAAATTGTATAATTAATTTTTCCTGAAAACATGGTTTATCTGGTAACTTTATGACGAAGTGATTCGAAAACTGATTATGCGAGTATTTTCATGTCCCAAACTCTAGAAGATCAAGAGCAGAATCTTGGGTAAAGGGGCCACTGGTACAAGGGCGCCAATTTGGCTCGAGGTGGGCAAAAAATTAAAAGTTTATTAAAATATATAAAAAAATGAAGAAGAACAGAGTAAGGGCGCCAGAAATATCTTGGGGGAACGGTTACCCCCCGAGCCCACGGATCTGTTCCTGGCCTAAATTACTTTTAATTCTTTTATTTATTTAATTTCAACAAAATTAGCTACATAGTTAAAATGAACAGATCTAAATATTTATCACACGAAAGTCTTACTGGGCCATTTGCTATTTAATTAGTCAAAAAACAAAAATCAAGCAAAATTGAGGGTGAAGGGGTTTTATTATTAGTCAAAACTTACCTTTCGATTTCCAGGTGTTTTATGATATTTTACCAAAATATCCGGAAATATCCTTCGATTCCCTTGCATATTCAGCCATCAGTATTTGCCTCTTATCCATTCTTTCTATTCTCCTGTCTCCCTTTGCATCAATGAGTCGATGACACTGATATTGACTATTTAACAAACAAAGTAGGATAAAAACTGTATAACCTTGTTCTGCACCCTTCAAGGTATAAGAAATGAAATGAAATCTGACTAGGGATTAATCGAAATAAAAAGAGAACAAACAAAATCTGCTTTTTTATTTATTTATTTTTTTATTAGAATCAAAGTAGTTCAATATTTTTTCTTTCTGTACCTTCTTTTATTGAATAAAATAAAAAAACATGTTTTTTAACGGAAAATAAGGAGCGACATTAAAACTTAAAACGAAGAGAAATTACTCCTTATATGAAAGGGGGTTTCCTCCTCAACGTCTCGCTCTTTACACTAAAGTTTGATCCTTTCTCTTAACTTTGCTTTTTAAAATAGTAACAAACTATAGCGTAAAGAGCGGGGCGTTAAGGAGGAAAAGCCCATTTCATATACAAAGCAATTTCTGTTCGTTTAAAGTTTTAATGTCGCTCCTTACTTTTAGAAAAAAAATATATTGTTTTATATTTAATTTCTGGACGTTTTTGAATTAATGCAAGATTTGATCTTGGCTCTCCGCACATAAATAATTAAAACAAAATTTGCATATATATTAATTGCAATTAATCGGAAGATTTTGAGAAAAGAGAAGTGAGGGTGGAGGCCTAGTTGCCCTCCATGATTTTGATTACTTATAAAGGTAGCTAGAACTATTAATTTCTTAAAAACGTTTTCATTGGTAAAAAATAGATGTAACTTACAAATTTACTTACGTAACAAACTTTCACATTCATATGTTTTTATTGCGTATATGAGGGGGTTCAACCCTCGTCGATACCTCACTCTTTGTACTAAGGCTTAGATTTTGTCCCAATTACTTAAGAATGATCTCTGAATCACAAAGGCCGTAGAATAAATAGTTGAAATTACAAAAAAAAAACTTTAGTAGTATAGTATAGTAGTATAGTATAGGCCTTAAGAGCTCACACGACCGGGATAGGCTTTTTAAGCCCCACCCCCTCCCAACTCCAATCCTCTAATCAACTGTCTTCCAGATGCCAGTGACGCAACATTGCGATGTCGCAACGGTAGGTATTTACGAACCTTGTGGTTATTGAATAATATAGTCTAGGCTAGTAAAATTATGAATTTTAATTCTTTCTATGCTGGAAAAATATTTCTAAGAGTAGGTCTAGGTTTTTCCTAGCATCCAATATGGCATAAGTAATTAAGAGTAAGAAGTGGACATATGATAGTTTATTATACACAATAAAAATACACAAAATACATAAAATATATACATAAATATAATTTTTTGTGAGAAATTCAGATATACTGGAGGAGAACCCTATAAAGGAAAAGAATGTTAATGATTTGTATAAATGCAAATGAAATTAAGAAAGGTATTGCGGAAAAAGGGGGTTACATTCTATTTGGTAATCTTGGTAACTACATTCCGATGGTCGGTAAACAAAGGTGTTATTTAAAACAGGCTTAGACATGTTTTGCAATGATTGAAATTTCAGCATTGCAATTGGTCATTGGATTTTCCAATCAGAATTGTGAAAAGGGGGGATTTCCCAATATTGCACAAATTTCACAATATTGCATAATCTTGAGCAAAAGCTATAAAAGACGAGATCAGTTATAGTTTTGCTTACAATAAGAAAGTGTTCAGTGATTTATAAAGGAAAGTGAAAATTTAAACAGTGGAAGTAGTCAGGGTTCTGGATTTTCAGAACCACCAGTGAAAAATATAAGAGTTTCAATTAATGGTAGTGACACACAAACCAGTGTTGACTCGCTAGTCCAAAATTTTTGGATTCAAACGGAGACGATCTCTTCTTACAAGTAAATTTAGATAAACCGGGTCCTTCTAATCAGTTTGGAGGGGCTCAATTTGAATTTAATGGTAGCGACACACAAACCAGTGTTGACTTGCTAGTCCAAAATTTTTTAGATGACAACGACGATGATCTCTTCTTACAAGTAGATTTAGATCAGCCGGTTCCTTCTAATCAGTTTGGAGGAGCTCATTTTGAATTGAAAGATCATCTTTTTCACAATTGCTTAAGATCATATAGCTTTATTCCAATGTCGCCTTTAAGACCCAACGATCTGGCGAACTAGTCAATATTTTGCGCCAAACTATCGGTGGAATAATACGGCAAATTCAAGAAGAAGAACGTACTAGCGTAAGAGCTCAACTTGCAGTTAATGCAATTTTTAGTCGGGAAGATGAAGAGGACAGGACTGTCCCTTTGCTTTTTTACATGGAACGTTCTAATAGAGGCGGAGATATAGATACAGAAATTGACAAATGCACCACATAAATCAATGAATCGGCGGAGAAGTATGCAGAAAATAGAAGCGGGTATTCACTTACCTGGATCAGAGTCTCGACATTCATATTGCTAAATTTGACGGGGATTTTCCCATTCCCGTTGGCCAAAAAGGACTTCCAGCTCCGCAAGCCTTTGCTAGCAAAAGAAGAATTTTACAGATAAGGTTCGACCAAGGATTGCAATTATGCAAATGGTCAGTCTTGGCAGCAGGACATCAAGTTTTAAAAGACAATTCTAGTCAGTCTAATTTACTAGAGTTAAATAGCAATGGGCTAGAAGGAAGTCATGGAGAACCCGATATTTTTCCAACCGCTACATTCAACTGTTTTGAGAGAAAATGGCCAATCAAAATCAACGATATCTCAAAATGGGAGCAATAAAACGCCTCTGCCTCAGTAGGGATATGTGTATTACATTATAATGAACTAGAGAAAGCAATTTGTCCAATTCATGCTACATCTAATTCTAATGTAAAATATTATGCCTATTTACTGTACGGAGAGTCGGATAATGCAGACTACGCTCATTTTTGGCCTATCGTAAATCTAAGTCGTTCACTATCTTCAGAAAAAACAGCACGATTCTATTGCTCATACTGCCTGTCACCATCAAGGAATTTGGATAAATTAAAACACCATATCCAAGCCTTCTCTCCTCACGGTTTACAAACAGTATCTATGCCAAAGGGAGAAAAAGCAATAATCGAATTTAGGGATTTCTATAATAAAATGCCATTTCAATATAGGATTTTCGCAGATTTCGAGACAATCATCAAAAAAGTTGACGAGCCTATTAGAAAAGGAAAAATTTCAGAGCACTGGCCAGCAGCGTACGCACATACAGTCGTCAAATGCGGTAAAAAACTTGAGCAATACCGAGAAACCTATGGTCCAAAATGCCATATTGACGGCATGATATTACTCATTCAAGACGCACAAGACTGCTTAGACAAAATATATGATACTTGTCACGAGATGATTTCTACTGAAAAAGATAGTCATAAATTTCAAGAGATCAATTGTGGTATATGTGAAAAGCCCTGATCGAAAAACCGAAAAAGTAGGAGATAGAACAGTCAGACACAACTGCCATTATATTAAAGGACCGAATTTTGAATGTTTAGCTCACTCGACATGTAACACAGTTTTAAGACATAAGCGGTATATTCCGGTTGGGTTCCATAATTTAAGTTATGACATAAAACATGTTTTGGAAGCCCTTTCACAAAGTGAAGGTTTTAATCTACAGTACGAACGATTGGCTAAATCAAGCGGAAAATTTCTCACCTTAAAAATTAGCTCGTCCCAGAGCCTTGAAATTAACCAAGAACACTGCTATTCAATTCTCTTCTTTGAAACTTTTGCATTCCTGCCAAAATCCTTGGAAAATTTGATTGCTGTACAAAAGGTTGAAAATCCACAGTCTTTCCAAATCCTACGACAGAAATTTTCAAATGATCATCAATACAATCTACTTACGCAAAAGGATGTTTTCCCATATAGTTATATGGATGAATTTAGATGGTTTGAAGAACCAAGTTTACCATCTCAAGCATCTTTTTATGATGATATCAACCAACAGGATATAAGTACAGAAGAATACGCTGAAGTACCAACTAATGCTGAAATTTGCAGCTCCACATAAAATCCACTTAATTGAAGATTTAGAAATTCATCTTAAGATTGAAAAAGCTGTATTTAGTGGTCTGATATCCATAATGATCGGTACATTCAACATGACCCTACTCATCCTGATAATCCGAGCTGCGGTTTGTGTTTAGATCATAATGGACTATATGCAAACTGCATGTCAAATTATAAAATGCCCATTGGTGACTATAAAACTTTAGAATCTCAGGATTACCCCAACTTTTCTACTATAAAAGAGAATGGAAAGTATAGCTATTTTGTGACAGTTAGCGGAGAAATTCCACGATAATTCCACAACTATTATCAAATGATGCCACACCCTATTTCCAGGCAGAAAATCCGTTTTGAAGATTTATCCCCATACAACCAAAAACGCATAAAGGAAGATAAGATCCCATGGACGTCAACAAATAAATAGCTCGCATCTTTTGGCTACAAAAAGGAAATTACCCTACACCATACATACTTGAAATTCATATTCAATCATCATTTTCGTTTAGATAAGATCCATAGTGTAATTCAATTCAAACAGGAATTTTTTAATGAAACTGTATATTGACCATTTTATGGAAAGAAGATCAAAAAGAAAAACGAAGAGTGAGCTCTATAGGCTATTTAACAACACTATTTTTGGGAAATCTGTAGAGCAAGTACGAAAAAGGACGTCGTGTATAGTTACAACAGATTTGAAAACTACAAGACGTCGGGTTTGAGACTGTAATATATCTTCTTTCTCAATAGTTAATGAGAATCTTGCGCTGATACTCAGAAAAAAGAGCATGCCCTCCCGAACAAAAATATTACAGCTGGTGCAGCCATCCTATCTATACCCAAGAAAATTATGGCTGAGACATTTTGGGACAATCTAGTTCCGTATTATGGAGGGCCTCTTTCTGGTAGAATTTATTTAGCTTATTCAGATACTGACTTAGTCTTTATTAAGATATTTACAAAGGATTTAGTCGGCGATTTGACATCCCAGACCCTCCAACCCATCATAGACTTTTCCAACTGGGACCCCATAAAATATCCCCATCTGGTAAATAGCCAGAACAAGAATGAATTTGGTAGGGTTAAAAACGAACTAGGAAGCGATACGTTAATAGAATTAATCGCCGCTTTGCCTAAATGCTACTGTGTTGTAACGCAGAACGAGAAATTAAAGAAGGCTGCCAAAGGAACATCAAAACATCTGATGAAGAAATATCTAACGGTGGAAAGATTTAAAGAAGCTCTTTTGAAGGAAGGGTCATTAGAAATACAACAAACGCCATAAGATCTTTCAAGTTGAAATTATATACAATGGAAGTTGTCCGTTCTGCCATCTCTGGTGTTTCGGACAAAGTATATATTTTTGATGATGGAATCGCTACCCTTCCTCTTGGACATTACAAAATTGAAGAAATGAAGTGATCTCAGATATGATTGAGATTTTCAAAAACAAATTTAGTATTGTATAGAAAGTGCTAGCGAAAATATGTATACTACAGTTAGTTTTTTTTGTGAGTATTTAGAAATCCTATGTCAAAATTCTATAGCAAGATATAAATACAAGTGTAAAACATTTATGGACCATAACAATTGGAACATTTTAAAAAGTCGAGTATGTAGTTCATGCAATTATTTACCTGAGCTACAGATAAGGCTCTTGGAAAATGGAAGAGAATGTAAATGCAACAAAACAACAATTTTGGACGTTTTAACGTTGTATGCAAAATTAGCAGGCTATAGTAACCATAGTGGGATATGTGACTTTGAAGATACAATTAGTGACTGTTTACAGAACACAGTGTTATACTATATTGATAAAAAAGAAAGGCAACCTCAAGAAGTTAGAGCAATTATTCAAAAACGGAACAATCTTTTAATCCATTGTTGTGAAGACTGCAAGAACTTTCTAAAGGACATTTACAAACAACACTTTTTTTTTCTTCAGAGAACTGGATATAGATAATCTATAAGAGGAGTGGATAATCTTGAAAAGTGACAGTTTAAAGAAGAAAAGCAATCAGTCAACATGTTTAAAATTGAAACACCATTTCGGATAATTATTGCTGGCCCATCGATGTCGGGGAAAAGTGTTTTCATATCTAAATTAATTCAGGAAAAAGAAAAACTACTTGAAAAGCCTCCAAGAGAAATTTACTATTCTTATCAAACATGACAGACAATATATGATAAAATAAAGAAGAAATGCCATATATCCATTTTATTCAGAACTTCGAGATTCTTGAAAACCTCAAGTCAAATTCTTTAGTGATTTTTGATGACCTTGCAACGCACATGGAAAAGCACTCTGAAAAGCTGTTTGATTTACGGACAGTCGAATTTCATCATATGAACATTTCAGTGATATTAGTATTGCATAATCTTTTTCAACAAACAAAAAGTATTCGAACGATAAGTTTAAATACAGATATATTTGTATTATTTCGACAAGCACGAGATCAATCCTCTATTACAACCTTAGGGAAACAAATTTTCCCAGGAAACGCTCGCTATTTATGGGACAGCTATAAAATGGCAACCGATAAACCTTTGTATACTTATTTATAAATTTGAATAGTAAGGATAGAAATCTTATGCTATCAAGTAACATTTTCCAAAAAGATGCAACAGTATATCTACCAAACGCATTGAAAATGTGATATTAGTCTTGAAGATAGCTAAAGCTAAACCCAAGCTAAGATGTGCTTTATTACAAAATTTAGACAAGGATATTGTGAAAGTATTTTAAGAACTTTGTTTAAATATCACCAATTCAAACATTTCGATCCCATTATGTCAAAAGAAACGGTGCAGTCAACAGCGTAAAATTATCTGTGATTTATCAGTTAAAAAGAAGAATATTAAACAGAAACGCCAGAAATTAGTGCAACAAGGAAGTGGCTTTTTCGGTGTATTATTACCAATTATTGGAAGTTTAATTGGATCTCTACTTACCAGAAATGGCAGCAGTTCGACCGTACAAGCTCATTCCACTGGAGACAGCTATTCAGCCAAGACAGCGCTTTGAATATAAGATGGCTGATTTCTTGAATAATGATTCCATAACTGATTCTGAAAAATTAGTTTTATTTCAATCTGCAATGTCTCGCCTTCAAAAGTATCGAAGTGATATGACAAAACCAATTAAAATGGATATTGTTTCGAAACCTAGCCTACCCTCAGAACCGCAACCCAACGGACCGCTAGCATCACGACAGGACCCAACCGCGGTAAATCAGAATCCGAGCGCGTGTGCTGTGCCGGTAAATCAAAATCATGGTCCGGGCGTGGCGGAACCTTTTTCACCGAAGGCAAGCACACAAGAGTATGAATGTCTTTTTGAGAAGCTCCCTGTATCCTACTGACAGTCTGCACAATTATTATATCATCACTTGCATGAACTGGATTGATTTGAAAATGAACGTGGATTTAACAATATAAAAATCCACGATAAGCTCTATAATGCAACAGATTTATTAACGGACCTGATTTCGAATAGGAAGTCACGATATGCTATTGATTCAAACATTTTAAGTTTTTTGGCTGACAGCAATATCCCCCTCAGTCTAATGAGAAATAAAGGCATTTTAAAAGACGTGCAAAATTTAAGATGAATCAGTTCATAAAAAGTCACTGAAAGTGACGGATGTTTTGCAAGTGTCAACTCTACAGTTTTAGAGTCACCAAGCCAGTCACCAATCAAATCAGGACAACGATTCAAGACTGGTAATTTTAGAAGTCATTATTGACGACCATCAACAAGCCCAACACAGATTTCGTTGCTAAGGAAATGGCAAAAAATTTAAAGCAAGTTTACGAAAATATTGGCAAGTTCGGCGCACTTTCCTCATCACGCCATCTTGCATTGGCTGCAAATACATCTCAACAAGAAGCTCAAAAGTTTTTGGAGAGGAACGAGTCCTATACTTTGCATAGGAGAGCTGTTAGACCAAAACATTTTAGAAAAACTATAGCACTCTACTCATTTGAGATTGCTCAAGCAGATTTAATGAGTTTGGATGGGTCTTACGCCAAACATAGCACCGTACAAGTTTTTACTGGTCATTATTGATGTTTTTTCATGCAAACTTTTTGTAAAGCCATTGAAAAGTAAGCATGGAAGTGAAGTTGCAAAACAATTGGAGCAAGTGTTTTCAGAACAGACATTTAAAAAGATTCGTGCTGATAGAGGAAAGGAATTTTTTAATCCAAGTGTGAAAAAGACTCTTGAAAGGTAATTGAACTCTATCATACCCATAGTCATCTGCAAGCTACAATAGTTTAAAGAAGCATACTTACAGTTCATTCTCATCTAAGTGCATTTTGTACTCATTTTAATACATTTTCTTTTGTACCAAGACTTGACTTAATGGTTTCTCAGCATAATGATTCCCCGCATCGTAGCCTTGGAAATTTTAGCGCCGAATCAAGCATACTTGCAAAATACACCTTATATTTCTGATTTTATGTATGGAAAAAATGAAAGCAAGCAGAAAAAGCTTAGGAATCAATTACAAGCTGGACAAAGTGCTAGAGTTTTAGGTTGTAAAGGAATCTTTGAGAAAGAACAGTTTAATTTTAGAACAGAAATTTTTCGAATTGCTAGTGTTCAATCCACAGATCCAATCGCATTTAAACTAGTGGATTTGTCAGATGAGCCTGTTCTTGGATGTTTTTATCAGAGTGAACTACAAAAAGTTCAAGAGCCCGATGAATACGTTAAAGATAAAGTACTAAACGTCGAAAATATCGTGGAGTTACACAGTTGCTTGTCAGTTGGCTAGGATACCCTACCTCTTTCAACACTTGGATAAACACAGATCAAGCTAGAAATTTTAATTGAATCGTTCAATATTTCATTTAGTTCGGACGTCCCAGACCCTGCTTTTGATCAAACAAACAAGATTGCAGATTTACTGACAAAGCTTAACCCCCCGATTGTGCTTCAAGGATCAGGATGGAAAATGGCCTTAGTATCCCTCCATTTAACCAGCTCTTTCGATTCTTAGAAAAAAGATAAAGACTATTTTTTCAAATTTTTTCAATTTGTTGGTGATACCAAAGACCCAAGCAAACGTCTAGACACAAAAATAACGCTTCCAAAGAATAAGCAGTACAAAACAATTCTGGAAATTATCAAAGACATGAATAATTTGGCTTATACCGGCAAAGACTCGGCTAATTTTCAATACAATAAACAATACGATCCTGTCTATATACTAGGACTAAAAGTTGGCGAATCCTGCTATCTTAGTGATGGTTTGCGAGAAGTTCTTGGATATAAAGAAAACATTATTGAGCCCGAACCGGATAATAATTTTCACCAGACTTATGGCATTGAAGGACCATTAGTCCCAGGACTTTACAATCAGTGGAATTCAATCTTTGTGTACATGAACATTGTTCAGCGTTCAGGTATTGGAAACACATCTGCTCCCATCTTAAGAATTCTCCCGAGAAAAATGGCAAACGAGGAAGTGATTAGCTATTCGTTCCAGCCACTTATTTATTTAGATATAAGCAGAAAAAACATTGAAATTGTTCATTTTAGTTTTAGAACTGAAAAGAGTAACATCATACCCATTAATAGAGGACTAATCTCGCTTACAGTCGAATTTAGAAAAGATGATTAGCCGTAGACAATTTGTTTGTCCCTCTGTAGACTGTTTTGTGAAAACAATACAAAATGGAGATGGAATGGATTACTATCAAGGAAAAGCTACACCTTTGGTTGGATATGGTGCCTTCAGCCTATTTTTTGGGAAAATGATGCGATTTGTCATACCTCTTTTAAGAAGATTTGTTGTTCCTGCGGCGTCTGATGTTGTTGGCAATACAATCACTGACTTTGACAAAGGACAAGATTTTGGTTCATCCTTGAAAAAAAAATATACGAAATAAATTACGCGACAGTATGGAAAGTGTGAAACAACGTGGAAGTGGTATAAGTAGACCATGCAAACGAAAATTGATCAGTTTGCAACGATTCAAGGTGAAAGCAAGACCTATCCAGAAAATTGAGCGCTCAAAAGCAGATTTTTTTTGGCGAAAAATTAGTTTCCTTCCAAGTGAAGACAGTGTGCCCTCAGTTAGTTCAGCCTTCAGCTATTTTCCAAGCCCAAATGTTATGTATCTGTCAAGTTTGTATATTTTGATCCATTCTACCCAGTAGTCCCTATATCGGATGGTTCACCTATTCGCTTTCACTTTTCAAGTAACGAAAACTATTATTCTGACATGCGAAACAGTATTTTAGAGTTAAAAGTCAAAGTTTTTAAATCAGATGGAATTCCTGTAACGGATAGCGACAAAGTTTCATATGATGATGGGGGCATTATGAATACTTTATTCCAAAACATTCAAGTATTTGTTAATGATACGCTTATATCGAGTGGTAATTCGTTAAATGCCTAAACTTCATTCGCATCGTATACATTATTAACGCCAAACAGTACAAAAAAGTTGCGTGGTTCAAACTCTGGTTTCTACACAAAATAAGATGGTACTTTGGATACTAAATTTACGGTACTCGCCACTGAAACTTTACACCTTGCTGCGCAACCATCGCACGATTTCTTTCAGTTAAATCAGTTTATACCATCTGGATTAAAAATTGACATAGGGTTTTTCCCGTCATTGGCTAGATTCGTTTTTCGAAAACTTGAAAAAGCTGCTGCTGATGTTACACTTACAATAAGTGAAGCAGTTTTAAATATCCAAAAAGTAAACATTGTATCCTCGCTAGCATTGGCGGTAGAAAAGGTCAAGGCAGACGGAAGTAATCTGAAAACTATGATTCCAATACTGATGCCTACAGCAAGAATTATTCCAACTGGAAGTCTCTCTTTTGCTGATAGTTCATTGACGACATATGGACATCTCCCTTCAACAGTTATTCTTGGCCTTGTAAAAACGTCGAATCAGATGAGAAACTACGAATCAAGCCCGTTTAAATTTGAGCTTTTTCATCTATCTTCTCTGCATCTTAATGTGAATGGACAGCCAATTTATTCACTAAACTTTTCTGACCAGAGTTACAGACTTCTTTAAGAAATGAGCATGCGAACTTTGGGAGGAGACGAAATAACTTTTGAAAATGGACTATCATATGATAAATGGATACGTGATTCTCCCGTTATGTGCTTAGATATTTCTGGAACTCCAGATCTATCTCTTATTAAAGACGGAACACTTCGATTGGACCTCATTTTTTCACAAACTACAGATGCGTCTGTTAGCCTTATAATTATCGGATTTCAAGAAACATTTTTGAAAATTTACAATTCAGGAGCAGTATTTCTCCCGATTGCACCATGAATACGAATCAAGTGCTATCTGTTTTAAAAAAGAACATTGTTGCTAAATAATGCAAAAGTTTCTGCTTACCTTCAAACTTTCTCAATCGTCTTGCAATTCACAGTTTCCCGACAATCATTGTGGTGAATACCAGTCCATCTAGGCTGCTTTTTGGCCATTGGGTTGGTTTACTAGTGATGACCTAGAAGACTATTGACATATGTGACACCTACGGAAGAAATTATTCTGAATGGAAAAATACTGGAGAATTTGTAGACAGATTTGAAATAGTGACTCGGAATCGAAGAAAAATTCAAAATAAAATGACTATGGCTTGTGGATTTCATGTTTTAGTGTTTATTCTTTTACGCTTACGTCGTTATTCATTTCAAAGTATTGTTAATATTTTTACACCTAATTCGTTGTGGAATCATTTTTTAAGTAAGAATATTATTGTGAAGTTCTTTAATGTTGATTTTAAAGCATTGTCTCCGATTTGTATTGATAAGCTTTGTGAACAAGTATCGCTTTCTTATTAAATTTTTGTATCTATCAGCTTTTTTCAATAAAAACTTTTAAACTCAAAAATGTATTTATAGAAAGTTAGACTTTTAAAACAACAAAGAATAAACATAAGTGGTTGAAAACTAGACCTTTTACGTACTTTTCTGGTGGAAGCTACAACCCAAGTCCGATATGAAAAGTTGGATATGCAAGTCCAATTTAGAAAATATAGTCCAAGCTGTATTTAGCCTAGGTAGATTTCTCTATTCAGACTTTGCAAGTCTTTAACTACAGGTACTAGTTGCAGTACAGTATAATTTTCTAAGACCTACTTATACTAGAAAACATAATGTAAAAAAAACTTACCTCGTTTGAATAAAATCTATCCATAGTTGTGTGTTTGCATTCAAAGTCTAATACAAAATTGTTGTAAACCAGCATTTCACAATAAAACCAACGTATGAACAACGTTTTGGTCCCAAGCTTTTCACTACTAGCCGTGTTGAAACAAACGTATGAAAAACAATGAAGCATTGCCTAGATCGACCACTATCTGTGTAGAATCTAGTTTAAATTATTATTGTATCGGGTCACATGTAATTTTTCCATGCCTTTAATTAGGAATACGCGAATAAGAAATAAAAACTAAGGGTAATTTGGGGTGGGGGAAAAGGGGTAGAGAATGGAGGATCATTTAGTATAGGCTTAATTATACCTCCTTAATACTTATGCCATATTGGAAGCTAAGAAAAACCTAGACCTACTCTAAGAAATAATTTTTTTTAGCATAAAGAGAATTAAAATTCATAAATTTACTAGCCAAGACGATACAGTGTAATAAACACAAGGTTCGTAAATACCCAACTTTGCGACATCACAATGTTGCGTCACTTGTATCTGGAAGAGAGTTGATTGGACAAAAAGGCAAAAAGACAGATAGACGCACCAGTCAGACCAGACACTTAGACAGACAGACCGGAGCAGACAAACAAAATAGACTAGACAGACAAACTGACAAACAGACCAATCAAACCAGACAAACAGACCAAACAGACAGACAGAAAGACTACAGACCAGACAGACAGGACTGACAGACAGACAGACCAGGCAGACAGACCAGACAAACCAGACAAACAGAAAGAAAAACAGAGAGACAGACAGACAAAAAGACAGACATACAGACAGATGGATAGAAAGACAGACAGACAGACACACCAGACATACAAGCCAGACAGAAATACAGACAGACAGACCAGACAGACAGACCTACCATTGCAAAATCGCAATGTTGCGTCACCTTCATCTGGAAGACATTTGAATAGAGGATTGGGGTTATGTAGGGGGCGGGCCTTCGCCCCCTTCATAACTCCACTCCACTAATCAACTTCCTTCCAGATGCAAGTGACGCAACATTGCGATGTCGCAATGGTGGGTATTTGCAAACACCTGGTGATTATTACACAATATAGTCTAGGCTAGTAAACTTATGCATTTTAATTCTTTCAAAACTAATTCTAAAATTAGGTCTAGGTTTTTCCAAGGTTGTAATAAGGCATAAGTGGTTAGGAGTTATAATAGAGGATTATAATATATAATATATAATATATAATAGAGGATTATAGTAGAGGATTGGGGTTATGAAGAGGGCGGGGCTTGAAAAGCTTATCCAGGATAGGCTTTTTTAGCCCCGCCCCCTTCATAACCCCAATCCTCTAATCAACTGTCTTCCAGATGCAAGTGGGGCAACTTTCCGATTTTGCAATAGTAGGTATTTGGAACCAATTGGTGATTATTAGAAAATATAATCTAGGCTAGTAAACTTATGAATTTTAATTCTTTCAAAAATATTTCTAAAAGTAGGTATAGGTTTTTCCAAGGTTGCAATATGGCATAAGTAGTTAGGAGTTATAATTAAGCCTATACTAAATGATCCTCCATTCTCTATCCCTTTTCCCCATATTACTCTTAAATTTTATTTCTTATTCGCCTATTTCTAATTAAGGACAGAAAAACAGACCAGACAGACAGACAGAAAAGACAGACCAGACAGACAGACAGAAAAGACAGACAAACCATACCACAAAGACGGACAGAAGGACAGACAGACCGACAGACAGACCAGACAGACAAACCAGACAGACAGACAAACAGAGAGACAACCAGACAGACAGACACACATAATTTGGTTATTCTGTCCGTCTGTTCTGTCTCTCGGGTCTGTCTGTCTGTCTGGTCTGTCTTTTCTGTCTGTCTGTCTAGTCTGTTTGTCTTTCCTTAGTTAGCAATAGGTAAATAAGAAATAAAATTTAAGAGTAATGTGGGTAAAAGGGGTAGAGAATGGAGGATCATTTAGTATAGGCTTAATTATAACTCCTAACCACTTATGCCATATTACAACCTTGGAAAAACCTAGACCTAATTTTAGAATTAGTTTTGAAAGAATTAAAATGCATAAGTTTACTAGCTTAGACTATATTGTGTAATAATCACCAGGTGTTTGCAAATACCCACCATTGCGACATTGCAATGTTGCGTCACTTGCATCTGGAAGGAAGCTGATTAGAGGAGTGGAGTTATGAAGGGGGCGAGGGCCCGCCCCCTACATAACCCCAATCCTCTACTCAAATGTCTTCCAGATGAAGGTGACGCAACATTGCGATTTTGCAATGGTAGGTCTGTCTGTCTGGTCTGTCTGTCTGTATTTCTGTCTGGCTTGTATGTCTGGTGTGTCTGTCTGTCTGTCTTTCTATCCATCTGTCTGTATGTCAGTCTTTCTGTCTGTCTGTCTCTCTGTTTGTCTTTCTGTTTGTCTGGTTTGTTTGGTCTGTCTGCCTGGTCTGTCCGTCTGTAAGTCCTGTCTGTCTGGTCTGTGGTCTTTCTGTCTGTCTGTTTGGTCTGTTTGTCTGGTTTGATTGGTCTGTTTGTCAGTTTGTCTGTCTAGTCTGTTTTGTTTGTCTGCTCCGGTCTGTCTGTCTAAGTGTCTGGTCTGACTGGTGCGTCTATCTGTCATTTTGTCTGTCTGTCTATCTTTCTGTCTGACCGGTATGTCTGATCCGTCTGTCTGTCTGTCTGTCTGTATGTCTTTCTTTCTGTCCGTCGGTCTGTCTGTCGTCTGTCTGTCTGTCTCGTTTTTATGTCTGGTCTTTCTGTATGTCCATCTGTCTGTCTGATCTTTCTGGTGTTTTTGTTTGTCTGTCTATTTGTCAGTCTGTCTGTCTCTCTGATCTATCGGGTCTGTCTGTCTATTTTTCGTCTGGTTCGTATGTCTGGTGTGTCTGTTTGTCTGTCTTTCTGTCCATATGTCTGTCTTTCTGTCTGTCTGTATATCTGCCTGTCTGTCTGTCTCTCTGTTTTTCTTTCTGTTTGTCTAGTCTGTTTGGTCTGTTTGTCTGGTCTGTCTGTCTGGTTTGTCTTTCTGGTCTTTCTGTCTGGTCTGTCTGTCTCTCTGTCCGTCTGTCTATCTGGTCTATTTTGTCTGTCTGGTCCGGTCTGTCTGGTCTGTCTGTCCGTCAGGTCTCTCTGTCTTGTCTGTCTATATGTCTGTCTGATCTGTCTGTTGGTCTTATTTGTCCGTCTGACCAGACAAACCAGTAAAATAGTAGTATAGTAGCATAGTAGTATAGGCCGTAATAGTTTCTATGAAAAGGATAGGCTTTTCAAGCCCCACCCCCTTCATAACCCCAATCCTCTAATCAACTGTCTTCCAGATACAAGTGAGACAACATTTCGATGTCGCAATGGTAGGTATTTGCAAAAACCCTGGGGATTATTACACAATATAATCTAGGCTAGAAAACTTATGAATTTTAATTCTTTCAAAAATATTTCTAAAAGTAGGTCTAGGTTTTTCCAAGGTTGCAATATGGCATAAGTAGTTAAGAGTTATAATTAAGCCTATACTAAATGATCCTCCATTCTCTACCCCCTTTCCCCACATTACTCTTAAATTTTATTTCTTATTCGTCTATTCCTAATTAAGGAAAGAACAGCAGACCAGAAAGACAGACAGAAAAGACAGACCAGACAGACAGACGGAAAAGACAGACCAACCAGACCACAAAGACAGAAAGAGAGACAGACAGACAGAAAGACAGACAGACCTTCAGACAGACCAGACAGACAAACCAGACACACAGACGAACAGAGAGACAGACAGACACTCAGAAGTTGGTAATTCTGTCCATCTATTTTGTCTCTCTGGTCTTTCTGTCTGTCTGGTCTGTCTTTTCTGTCTGTCTGTCTTGTCTGTTTGTCTGTCCTTAATTAGGAATAGGCGAATAAGAAATAAAATTTAAGAGTAATGTGGGGAAAAGGGGTAGAGAATGGAGGATCATTTAGTATAGGCTTAATTATAACTCCTAACTACTTATGCCATATTGCAACCTTAGAAAAACCTAGACCTACTTTTAGAAATATTTTTGAGAGAATTAAAATTCATAAGTTTACTAGCCTAGATTATATTGTGTAATAATCACCAGGTGTTTGCAAATACCTACCATTGTGACATCGCAATGTTGCATCACTTGCATCTGGAAGACAGTTGATTAGAGGATTGGGGTTATGAAGGGGTGGGGCTTGAAAAGCCTATCCTTGTTGTAGAAACTATTACGGTCGATACTACTATACTACTATACTACTGGTTTGTCTGGTCAGACGGACCATAAAAACCGATAGACAGATCAGACAGACAGATAGACAGACAAGACAGAGAGACCTGACAGACAGACAGACAGACCAGATAGACCAGACCAGACAGACAAAATAGATCAGACAGACAGACAGACAGAGAGACAGACAGATAGGACAGAAAGACCAGACAGACAAACCAGACAGACAGACCAGACAGACAGACCAAACAGACCCGACAAACAGAAAGACAAACAGAGAGACAGATAGACAGACAGATACAAAGACAGACAGACAAACAGAAAGATAGACATACAGACAGATGGACAGAAAGACAGACAGACAGACACAACAGACATACAAACCAGACAAAAAATAGACAGACAGACCAGAGAGACAGACAGACAGACAAATAGACAGACAGACAGACAGACCAGAGAGATAAGACAGACAGACAGACATACAGACAGACCAGACATAAAAACGAGACAGACAGACATACAGACAGACAGACAGACAGACAGACAGAAAAAAGACAGACAAACAGGCAGACAGGAAGACAGACAGACCAGACGTACGGGACAGACAGCAAGACAGACAGACAGACAGAAAGACAGACAGATGCACCAGTCAGACCAGACACTTAGACAAAGAGATCAGACAGACCGGGGTAGACAAACAAAACGGACTAGACAGACAAACTGACAGACAGACCAATCAGACCAGACAAACAGACAAACAGAAAGACTAGAAACCAGACAGACAGAAATGAGAGACACACAGACCAGACGGACAGACCAAACAGACCAGACAAACAGAAAGACAAACAGATAGACAGACAGACAGAAAGACAGACATACAGACAGATGGACACAAAGACAGACAGGCAGACACACCAGACATACATCCAGACAGAAAAAAATGACAGACAGACCGGACAGACAGACCTACCATTGCAACATCGCAATGTTGCGTCACCTGCATCTGGAAGACAATTGAGTGGAGGATTGGGGTTATGTAGGGGCTTGAAAAGCCTATCCTTGTGGTAGAAACTATTACGGACTATACTACTATACTACTTTACTACTATAATTATGGTGTGTCTGGTCAGACAGACCGTAAAGAATGACAAACAGATCAGACAGACAGAGAGACAGACATACAAGACAAATCAGACGGACAGACATACAGACAGACAGACAAGACAGACCGGACCAGAAAGACAAAATAGACCAGACAAACAGACGGACAGAGAGACAGACAGACCAGACAGAAAAAACAGACAGACAAACCAGACAGACAACCGTAAAGACTGACCAAACAGACCAGACGAACAGAAAGACAAGCAGAGAGACAGACACACAGACAGACAGACAGACAGAAAGACAGACATACAGACAGATGAACAGAAAGACAGAAAGACAGACACACCAGACAAACAAACCAGACAGAAAAACAGACAGACAGACCAGATAGACCAGAGAGAGAGAAAGACAGACAAATAGATATACAGACAGACCAAACAGACCAGAGAGATCAGACAGAGAGACAGACATAGAGACAGACCACACGTACAAACGAGACAGACAGACAGCCAGACAGACAGATAGACCATTTTATCGAAAAACAGAAAGACAGACAGACAGGAAAACAGACAGACCAGACTTACGGGAGAGACAGAAAGACAGACAGACAGATAAAAAGACGGACAGATGGACAAGTCAGACCAGACACTTAAACAAACAAACTAGACAGTCAAAACAGACCAGACAGACAAACTGACTGACAGACTATTCAGACCAAACAAACAGACCAGACAAGCAGACCAAACAGACAGACAGAAAAACTAGAGGCCAGACAGTCAGGACAGACAGACAGACAGACAGACATACGGACAGAGAGACAAAAAGAGACACCAGACAGGCGGATCACACAGACTAGACAGACATACCAGAAAGACCTGACCAGACAGAAAAAACAGACCATAGAGATAGACAGACAGACAAAAAGACAGACAGCCAGACAGACGGACAGACAAACAGACAAATAGACAGACAGACAGACAGACAGACCAGACAGACGAACAGACAAACAGACAGACAGACTGGTCTGTCTGTTTCTCTGTTCGTATGTCTGTCTCTCTGTCCATATGTGTGTCTGTCTTTTCTGTCTGTCTTTCTGTCTGGTTAGTATGTCTAGTGTGTCAGTCTGTCTGTCTCTCAGTCCATCTGTCTGTACGTCTGTCTTTCTGTCTGTCTGTTTGTCTAGTTTGTTTGGTCTCTCTGTCCAGTCTGTTTGTCTGGTTTGTCTGTCTGGTTTGTCTGTCTGTTTGTCTATCTTTCTGTATGTTTGTCTTTATGTCTGTCTTTGTGGCTTGGCTGGTCTGTGTTTTCTGTCTGTCTGTCTGTCTAGTCTGTCATTCTGTCTTTCTGGTATGTCTGTTTGTCTGTCTGTCTCTCTGTTCGTATGTCTGTTTTTCTGGTTTGTTTGGTCTATCTTTCCGGTCTGTATGGTTTATATGTCTGGCCTGTATGTCTCTCTGTCTGATCTTTCTGTCTTTCTGTCAGTCTGTCTGTATTGTCTGTTTTCTATGTCTGGTCCGGTCTGTCTGGTCTATTTGTCTGTCTGTCTGGTCTGACTGGTATGTTTGGTCTGTCTTTCTGTCTTTTTGTCTCTCCTGTATATTTGGTCTTTCTGTATTTCTGTCTGTCTGTTTGTCTGGTCTGTTTGGTCTTTCTGTCCGGTCTGTCCGTCTTGTTTGTCTGTCTGTCTGGTCTGTCTGTCTGTCTATCTCTCTGTCCCTCTGTCTGTCAGACAGACAGACATACAGAAAGACAGACAAGACAGACAGACTAGAAAGACAGACCAGAAAGACCGGACCAGAATGACAAAACAGACCAGACAGACAGACAGACCAGACAGACCAGACAGACGGACAGACAAACAGACAGATAGACAGACTAGAAAGACAGACAGACAGATAAGACAGAAAGACGGACAGACAGACAAAACAGACAGACCAGACAGAAAGACCTGACACAGACAGAGAGATCAGATGGATCAGACAGACCGACAGACAGACTGGTCTGTCTCTCTATCTGTCTCTCTGTCCGACTGTTTGTCTTTCTCGTCTGTCAGTCTCTTTGTCTGGTTTGTATGTCTGGTTTGTATGTCTGGTTTGTCTGTCTGTATGTATTTCTGTCCATCTGTCTGTACGTCTGTCTTTCTGTCTGTCTGTCTGTCTGTGTGTCTGTCTGTCTCTCTGTTCGTCCTTCAGTTTGTCTGGTTTGTTTGGTCTTTCTGTCTGGTCTGTCTGTCTGGTCTATCTGTCTGGTCAGTCCGTCTCTATGTCCGTTTGTCTGTTTGGTCTGTCTTGTCTCTCTTTCAGGTCTATCTCTCTTGTCTGTCTGTCTTGTCTGTCTGTCTTTCTGATCTGTTTGTCTGTCTTTCTGGTCTCTCTGTCTGTCTGTTTGTCTTTCCGTCTGTCTGGTTAGTCAGTCTGGTCTCTCCGTCTGTCTGTCTGGTCTGTTTTGTCTGTCTGGTCCGGTTAGTCTTTTCTATCTGTCAGGTCTGGTTGGTCTGTCTGTCTGGTCTGTCTTTCTGTCAATCTGTATGTCTGTCTGCTCCTGCTTTTTTGATCTGTTTTTCTGGTCTGTCTGGTCTGTCTGTCTTTCTGTCTCTCTGTCCGTCAGTCTGTCTGGTTTGTATATCTGTTCTGTATGTTTGTCTGTCTTATCTTTCTGTCTGTCCGTCTTGTCTGTCTGTCTGTCTGATCTGTCTTGTATGGTTATGTAGGGGGCGGACATCTTTGTATTCCAGTCATAATAAAGCGTATACTAAATAATCCTCACTTCTCTATCCCTTTTCCAAACATTACTCTTAAATTTTATTTCTTATTCGCCTACTCCTAATTAAAGACCGACAAACAGACTAGACGGACAGAAAAACCAGACAAACAGACAAAAAAGACAGACAGACCAGACATTCAAACCAACCAGACAGACCAAAAAGACAGACGAACAGAGAAACAGACAGACAGACAGACAGACGCACAGACAGCAAGACAGACTAGACAGACAGACAGAAGAGACAGACAGACAGAAAGATCAGACAGACAGATGTACACACCTTACATACAAACCAGACAGACAAACAGACAGACAGACAGACCAGACATACAGGGCAGACAGAAAGACCGACAGACAGAAGGACAGACCAGACAGACAGACAGAGAGACAGGCAAACAGAAAGACAGACAGACAAGAAAGACAGAAAGGAAGATCAGACAGACAGACAAACAGATCTTATATACAAACCAGACAGACAGACAGACAGACGGACAGAAAGACAGAGAGACTGAAATATCAGACAAACCAGACATACTGGACAGAAAAACACACAGCCAGACATGCAGACCAGTGCTGTCATTTACTTGAAGTACTTTTACTTGAAGTACTTCTTAAGTAAAATTTTCCATTACTTGTACTTGTACTTAAGTAAAAAGTCTACGGTGTACTTATTACTTGATACTTAAGTAAGATTACGAAATACTTATTACATAAGATACTTTTAATGTACTTGTTTCTCAAATACTTTACCTTTGACACGAACATTTTGTGTGTGCTTCGGCAATGTACAAGATAAACATCACCTTAAGATTTAGAGCAAACTCAGATATAGCTTTTGTGTGTGTGTTCTTTGGAAATGTACAAGAAAATTTCACCCTTTAGATTTAGAGTAAACTGAGATATAGCTCCATGCCATATTTTTGGATATGAAACAAGGTATTTGTTTTTGACGAAAAAAAAATTTTACCATGATTAACACTTGGTTTAATTTTTTTTTAAAGTTATATAAAAACGAAAATTGAAATTATTTCACAGTTCACTGGTCGACACTGAGCTAAAATCCCTTGTTTTGTGCTAAATGTTGCATACTGTAGTCCACTTGGGCTTATATTTCTGACATTAGTGTTTAAGTTTTGTCGTCTCGTCAACTGAACCAAATTTATACCATTTCATCATTTTCAGGACCATATTATTGGTAAAACTACTGAAGCTATGAATCTTTGCCCATCTAAATGTTGTCTGCAATAAACAAGTCTAGGGAATTCTAGCTGGATCCAATGCAGTGGTATTTTGTCAAATTCATCGCAGAAAATTCAGGTGTTCAGACGAATCTGAATTCAGATTTGTCGCTCCATTCATAAATTATAGGCCCTACCAAAATAAAGGAAAACTCAATTTTCTTAAGACTTGAAACCCTATCCCCCTCGCCCTATTTGATATAGGGGTTGTGATACCAGAACTTGATATGAGCCCTGATCTTAGACATCTTTGGTCTAGTTTTCATTCGGATCTGTTACTCCATTTGCCAGTTATACTAAATTAAACAGAAAACATAAATTTTTCAGGAATTAAAACAAACTCCCCCTTGTTAAATTTGAGCTAGGGTCTTTATCTCAAAACGTGATGTGTGTCATGGTCTTAGGCCTCTTTGGTTCAATTTTCATTCAGATCACTTTAGTCGCAAGTTACTCTGAATTAAACAGAAAACTGTTAATGTTTTATTTGAGCAACGGTCTTCATCTTTCAACTTGATGTGTCTCATGATCCTTGGCACCAATTCTGGCCATCAAAAGTTTCATCCAAATCCAACCAGTGGTTCTCCCCCAAAAGTGATTACACAGACGGACGGACAGACAGACAGACGGACGGACGGGTTTTGCAACGTCTTAGGTAACCATTTTTGCTCATTGGATCCAAAAAAGGAAAACAATAGCATATCATCATCCAGGCATCCTCACCTATTTGGATAGTGGAAAATATCCATCAAGATAGGTTTTTGAGATCTGTCTGTCTCTCCACCCGTCTGTGCAATCGAGTATAGCGGGAGAACCGCCAGTCAGATGTGTATTAAAATTTAACAATTTGGATTAACATTGAGCTTAATTAGGGCAATGGGGCTTTAAGTGTTAAAAAAAATTCGAGTTTTTCATTTTATTCACTGTAACTTGCAAATGGAGAGAAGAATTACGATGAAAATTGAATAAAGATGCCTAAGAGTATTATACGCATTGAGTTCTGGGATGGAGACCCAAGCTTAATTAGGGTGAGGGGGAGGAGGCTTTAAGTGCTAAAAAAGTTGATTTTTGTTTGACTCAGTTTAACTTGCGAATGAAGTAATGGATCTCAATGAAAGTCAAGCCAAAGATACCAAAACCATAAGACACATAATGGTTGGAGATGAAGACCCTAGCTTAATTAGGGTAAGGGGGCTTTAAGTACTAAAAAAGTCGAGTTTTTCATTTAATTCAGTCTAACTTGCAAGAGGTTGATGGATCAAAGTGAAGATTGAACCAAAGGTGCCTAAGACCGTGACAGGCATCAAGTTTTGAGATAAAAACCCTAGCTCAAATAAAATGAGGAGGAGTGGGTTTTAAGTGCTGAAAAAAGCCAAGCTTTTGGTTTAATTTAGTGTAACTTGCGAATGGAACAACAAATAGACCAAAGATGACTAGGATCAGGGCTCATATCGAGCTCAGGTATCACAAGCCCTATCTAAAACAGGGCGAGGGGAGGGAGTTTCAAGTACTAGGAAATTCAAGTTTTCCTTCAGTTTAGTATGGCCTATAACTGCTTCCACCTATGGCTTGACCAAAGCCTAGAAATAAGCCTTTTCCAAACTAAGTTATACTGAAGCCAACCTTTAACCAAATAGTCCATCCCCAGAGAAAAATTACTTTGTACGGCACTTGGTTTTTACCAAGTGACATACAGTGATCACAAAATCTGTCGGTCTGTCAGTCGGGTCTTGCTAGCTTAGGCATTTCCAGATAAGTTAGGACGATGAACTTTGGCAGGTGTATCAGGTACCAGACCAGGTTAAATTTGAAGTAGTTGTTTCTCGATTCGACCATCTGGGGGGGGGGGATTGGGAGGGCTAAAATTTGATCGAATAATAGTTAAATTTGATATTTAGAAGGAAATCATTTCTCAGAGCTCTTATTTTAAATTCCTACCGGGTCAGGTGACATTGGAGGGGGAAACCTAAAATCTTCGAAAATGCCTAGAGTGGAGGGATCGAGATGAAACTTAGTTGGAAAAATAAGCACAAGTCCTAGATACGTGATTGACATAAACAGAACGAATTCACTTTCTTTTGGTGAGTTGGGGGGAGGGTTAAATTTCATATTTAGAAGGAATTCGTAACTCGAATATCATGTTCCCTGATCTCTCAAAGCGGAGAGATCAGAATGAAACTGGATGGGAAGAATAAAAACAAGTCTCAGATACGTGACTGACATAACTGGCCCAGATCCGCTCTCTTTGGTGGAATTAATGAAATTTAATATTTAGAAGGATCTTGTGCTTTAAAGCTCTTATTTTAAATTCCGACCAGATCCAGTAACATTGGGCGGGAGTTGGAGGGGGAAACCAGAATTCTTCGAAAACATAATAATTGGCGTATTTTTATCTTACGAATAGGTGATCGGATCTTAATGAAACTTGATATATAGAAGGATCTTGTGTCTAAAATGCTCCATTTTCGACTCGAATTGGATCCAAGGACATAGGGGGTTGGAGGAGGGAAACAGAAATCTTGGAAAACGCTTAGAGTGGATATATCGGGATGAAACTTGGTGGAAGAATATGCACAAGTTCTAGATATATGATTGACATAATTGGTACGGATTCGTTCTCTTTGAAGGAGCTCGGGGGTGTTAATTTGGAAAAATTAGAAAAATTTAGGTATTTTTAACTTAAGAACGGGTGACCGGATCTTCATGAAATTTGATATGTAGAAGTAGTTCGTGTCACAGAGCTCTTGTTTCAAATCCCAATCAGATCTGTTGACATTGGGGGGAGTTGGAGGAGGAAATCGGAAATCTTGGAAAATGCTTAGACTGGAGGAATCGGGATGAAGCTTTGTGGATAGAATAAGCAAATGTCTTAGGTACGTGATTGACGTAACTGTACTAGAGTTTCTCTCTTTGGGGGAGTCGGGGGGAGGGGTTCAGTGCTTTGGCTAGTTTGGTGCTCAAAAACGTGCTAGGACGATGAAAATTGGTAGGCGTGTCAGGCAGCTGCTCAAAATGACTTGATAAAGTCGTTTTTTTAGATTCGACCATCTGGGGGGGGGGGTCTAAAGGGAGAGGAAAAATTAGAAAAGATGAGGTATTTTTAACTTACGAAAGAGTGATCAGATCTTGAATTTCATCGGTTGAAATTTCATATTTTAAAGGAATTCGTAACTCGGATCTCATGTTTTAAATCCCGACCGGATCCAGTGTCATTGGGGGATTTTTTTTGGGGGGGAACCGGAAATCTTGTAAAACGCTTAGAGTGGAGTGATCAAGATGAAACTTGGCGGTAAGAATATGCACAAGTCCTAGATACGTGAGTGACATAACCGAAATGGATTCGCTCTCTATGGGGGAGTTGGAGGGGGTTAATTTGGAAAAATTACAATGAATGAGGTATTTTTAATTTATTAGCGGGTGACCGTTCATGAGGTGTTTTTGAATTTGATATTAAGAAGAGACTCGTGTCTCAGATCTCTTATTTTAAACCCCAACCGGTTCTGGTGATGTTGGGGGGGTGAGTTGGAGGTGGAAACCGGAAATATTGGGAAACGCTTAGAGTGGAGATATCGGGATGAAACTTGGTGGGTAGAATAAGCAAATGTCGTAGATACGTGATTGACGAAACCGAATTGGACCCACTCTCTTTGGGGTAGTTTGGGGGTCCAGTGCTTTGAAGAGTTTGATACTTCTGGGCGTGCTAGGACAATGAAAATTGCTAGGCATGTCAGGGACCTGCACAAATTGACTTGATAAAGTTGATTTCCCTGATTTAACCATCTGGGAGGGGGGGCTGAAGGGAGAGGAAAAATGAGAAAAATGAGGTATTTTAAAGTTGCGAGTGGGTGATCGGATCTGAATGAATTTCGATATTTAAAAGGACCTTTTGTCTCAGAGCCCTTATTTTAAATGCCGACCGGCATTAAGCCTCTGATTATTCTTTTAAATTAATCTATTGATTCTTATAATTTTGCTAGAGCTCATGTCATATTAGCTCTTGGCTCTTCCGAGCTCGTCACAAGTGCAATATGAGCTCTTAGCTCTTGTTTTGTTCCTTTTTTTCTCAGACGATTTTCGAATTAGTCTCATGGCTTTCGCCATTTCATGGCGTGAAAACTGCTGCTAGAAATAAATGACGACGTTCTTCTTTTTGCCTGGACTCGCCCTGGACCAATGAACTATCTAAGATTGGACTGTCAGCTAGTGCGTCTAAATGCAAGTTTATTTGTCCTAATAGCCCTTATGCGGTCGCTCCATTTGTTGCTGAGAATGGCAATTCTGCCATGTTCTTCTTTAGTTAGTTGGCTTGGTCTGTGTTTCGGTCCAACACTTTCCACTACCTTTCCATCCCTAGTGAATCAACCCGTGAAAAACCTACGTGTTCGTTTACGGAAAAATATCCCAAAATAAAAGCCATTACAACCGCAACGGTTTGTTCATGATTTATAATGCTTATTGCGCCCCTGTGCTTTTGTTTTTATCAGGCATGGCTCATCTATCTCGTAAGAAAAATCACCATACTCTTTGTGCGGTTTATTTCAGATATAGCAAATTCCTCCTCCGGCTTCCTAGATGGCACCAAAACAGAAAATAATTGCTCGGTTTGGTTTAATAAATATGCCTTCTTGGATTCGGTCTTCCAGTGATGATTTATGTAAAAAGACTATCTACTTTATTTTCACTTACGACCCTCTGCAGTCTTTTTTTCCATATTGATACTGGTTAATTAGTCCAGGTTGTCTTTTGTCAGTTTGAATTTTTTTCTTGTTTTTTATCGTTTTTGTATTTGTTTATTTATAATACTTTATACTTTGTGTTTTTTTATAATTTTACGGATAATAAAGTTCATTCATTCATTCATTCATTCATTCTGCAGTTTGACCAGCTGTATGGAATGCGTCTGAATCAGCGGGCTTGCTGCAGGCTCGTGATTTTATAATATATATTTGTAGGGAGTTTTACTGACCATCTGAATTGACTACACAGCATGCGGCTTGCTTGAGTGAAAACCAGCCAGAAGATATAACTGCCATACATTTTCATAGCATGTCTGAAATTTAACTTGAAAACTTGAGGCAGTTTCCTTGTAAAGCTGACATGGGACATGGGACATATGAATCAAGCCTTCATGTTCATACTCTTCTTTTCTTTCAGCACGCTGAGACCCAGGGACCTTAAGCTAGTTGCCAAAAGTGTAGATTTTTGCTGCCCCTTTTTATTGAGCTTTGATTTCTCTTATTAAAAAAGTCTGCAACTGACTCACTTGGCTCCTCACTTTTAAATTTGAGTTTTTTGTTGCTAAGGTTTTTCCTTATTGAATCAGAGAATGAACTACTTTATTACCTTTTATCTGTTTTAAAGCAAATCCAAAGTTTATTTTTCCATTTTCAATATTTTTTCCACCATTCCGAAATGTTTCAGAATGACCCTGTATTTTTTCAAACGTGCCAGATTTGACTGAACACTAATCGCCAGATGTTCAACTCTGTGCACTGTATTAATCCTGTCATGGGATCTGTCTGATCCAAATCTTTTTTTTTACTGTACATAATTGTTTTGATAGTCTTTTTCTTTCCAGCGGTTGTGTTTATATTTTTTTATCATTCCTAGATGTTTCAGAATAACCGTGTATTTTTTCAAACCTACCAGATTTGACTGAAAACTAATCACCAGAAGCTCAACTCTACGTGCACTGTGTTAATCGTGTCATGTGATCTGTCTATCCAATCAGGAGTTTTTGACTGCACTTTTGCTTTCAAGCCGCTGTGTTGAAAATTGGTTCAGATTATTTTTTTGACTTCATTGGGTGTGTACCAGCCAAACAATGGAAAACAATACTTTCAATATTTTTTGCATCATTCCCACAAGATTCAGAATAACCGTGTATTTTTTCAAACGGGCCAGATTTAATTGAACACTAATCACCAGAAGTTCAACTCTATATGCATTGTGTTAATCCTGTCATTTGATATGTCTGATACAATCAAGATTTTTTGACTGCACTTAATTGTTTTGATAGTCTTTTCCTTTCAAGCTGTTGTGTTGAAAAGTGGTTAAGATTATTTTCTTGGACTTCATTGGGTGTGTACCAGCCAAACAAGGGAAACGGTTAAAAACGATAAAATGGAAATTTTGGTTCTTGATTAAGATTTCCAAGAGTAGAATGACAGGGGACATTTTATAGGCAAGGGAAGGGGCTAAGATGCCTTCAGAATGACTTTAAAAAAAGGTAGCATGGGCTTGATATCAGATGTCTTTCTGTCTGTCTCTCTGTCCGTCTGTCTGTCTTGTCTGTCTTTCTGTCTGGTTCTTATGTCCGGTGTTTCTCTCAGTCTATCTCTTTGTCCGTCTGTCTGTATGTCTGGTCTGTTTTATCTTTCTGTCCGATCTGTTTTTGTCTATTTTTCCTGTCTGGTCTGTATGTCGGGTCTGTCTGTCTAACTGTCTCTCTGCCCATCTGTCTATCTGTCTTGTCGGTCTGTCTGTCTGTCTGATCTGTCAGATCTATCTGTCTGTCTGTAAGGTGTATCTGTCTGGTCTGTCTGTCTAGCCTCTATCTGTCTGTCTGATCTGACCAACAGACAGACAGACAGACAGAGCAGACAATTAGACAGACAGAAAGACAGACAGACCAGACATTAGGGATAGACAGAAAGACAGAGCAGACAAATAGACAGACAAGTAGACCAGTCTGACAGACCTTATATACAAACCAGACAGGCAGACAGACAGACGGACAAAAAGAGAGAGAGACAGAAAGATCAAAAAGACCAGACATACTGGACAGAAAGACACAGAGACAGACATGCAGACAGACTGATCTGTCTGTCTGTCTGTCTCTCTGTCCGTGTGTCTGTCTGTATTGTCTGTCTTTCTGTCTGGTTTTTATGTCTGGCGTGTCTCTCTGTCTGTCTTTTTGCCTGTCTGTCTGTTTGTCTGGACTTTTTTGTCTGTCTGTCCAATCTGTTTGTCTAGTTTTCCTGTCTGGTCTGTCTGTCAGGTCTTTCTGTCTAACTGTATTTCTTTCCGTCGGTCTATCTGTCTTGTCTGTCTGTCTGTCTCTCTAATCTGTCAGTCTGTCTGTAAGGTCTATCTGTCTGGTTTGTCTGTCTGATCCGACAAACAGACTGACAGACAGACAGACCAAACAGACCAGAGAGACCGGACAGACAGACAGACCGACCAAAACAGACCAGAGAGACTAGACAGACAGACCAACAGACAGAGAGACCAGACATACAAACGAGACGGACAGACAGACGGACAGACAGACACAAAGACAAACAGACGGAGGTAAAGACAGACAGACAGACAGACAGACAGAAAGACAGGACAGACAGACAGATTGACAGACAAACCAGACGGGACAGACAGACCAGACAGAAAGATAAACAAAAAGATAGACAGACAGAAAGCCAGACCAAACAGATAGACAGACAGTCTGTCTGTCTATCTGTGTGTGTGTCTGGCTTTCTGTCTTTTCGTCTGTCTCTTTGTCTGTTCTGTTTGGTCTGTCTATCCTGTCTGTCTGTCTGGTTTGTCTGAATGGTCTGTCTGTCGGTCTATCTGACTGTCTGTCTGTGTTTCTGTCTGTCTGTATTTCTGTAACTCCTTGTGGTCTGGCTGGTCTTTCTTTTCTGTCAGTCTGTCTTGTCTGTCTGTCTAGTCTGTTTGTCTGTCTGATCTGTATGTCTGTCATTCTGGTCTGTCTGTCTTTCTGTTTGTCTGTCCGTCTGTCTGGTCTATCTGTCTGGTTTGTCTGTCTGTCTATGCGTCTGTCTGTCTGTTTGGCCTTCTGTCCGTCAGTCCTTTTGTCTGTCTTTGTGGTCTTGCGGGTCCGTCTTTTCTGTCTGTTTGTCTGTCTGTTCTATCTGGTCTGTCTGTCTATCTTTTCAGTTTGTCTGCCTGATCTGTCTGTCTGTCTTTCTTGTCTGTCTGTCTGTCTGTTTGTCTGTCAGTCTGTCTGGTATCTCTGTCTAGTCTGTCTCTCTGGTCTGTCTTTCTGTCTGTTTGTATGTCTGTCTTTCTGTCGGTCTGTCTAGTCTGTTTGTCAGTCTTTGATTAGGATTAGGCGAATAAGATATAAAAATGAAGATTAATGTGAGGGAAAAGGGCTAGAGAATGGAGGATCATTTAGTATAGGCTTAATTATAACTTCTAACTACTTATGCCATATTGCAACCTTGGAAAAACCAAGACCTACTCTTAGAAATATTTTTGAAAGATTTAAAATTCGTAAATTTGCTAGCCTAGACTATATTGTGTAGTAACCACCAGGTGTTTGCAAATACCTACCATTGCGACATCGCAATATTGCCTCATTTGCATAGGAAAGATAGTTGATTGGAGGATTGGGGTTATTTAGGTGGCGGACATCTTTGTGTCCGAGTTATAATTAAGCATATACTAAATGATCCTCCATTCACTATCCTTTTTCCCCACATTACTCTAAATTTTTATTTATTATTCGCCTATTTCTCATTAAAGACAGACAAACAGACTAGACAGACAGACAGACCAGACTGACAGACAGAAAAGAAAGACCAGTCAGACCACAAAGACAGACAGAAAGACAGACAGACAGACAGACTAACAGACAGACAAGACAGACAAACCAGACAGACAGACAGACCAAATAGACAAGAGACACCACAGCACATAGACAAGACAGACCAGAAAGACCGACAGACAGACAGACTGAGAGACCAGACAGACGGACAGAAAGACAGACAAACAGACCAGATATACAGGATAAATAGAAAGACAGACAGACGGACAGAAAGAAAGACCGACAGAAAGATAGACAGACCAGACAGACAGAAAGAAATATCAGACGGAAACACTAGTCAGACCAGATAGACAGACAAACAGACCGGACACACCGGACCAGACAGACAAAACAGACCAGACAGACAGATTGACAGACAGACAGAAAAAGAGACTGACAGACAGACAATAAAGACAAAAAGATATATCAGACAGACAGCCAGAAAGACCTGACAGAAAGACAGAAAGATCAGACAGAGAGACATACAGACCTTACATACAAACTAGACAGACAGAGAGACAGACGGACAAAAAGATAGACCGACAGACGGACAAGACAGACCAGATAAACAGACTAAACAGACAAAAGGAAAGACAGACAGACAGACCAGACAGACAAGTCAGACAGACAGACAGACAGACAGACTAACAGACAGACAGACATATAGACAAACAGAAAGAAAGACAGACCGGACCAGACAGACAAAACAGACCATATGGACAGAAAGACAGATGGACAGACAAACAGACAGACAGACGGACCAGAAATACAGAAAGACAGATCAGACAGACAGACAGACAAGACAAACAGACTGAACAGCTAAACAGGACAGAAAGATCAGGCAGACACACAGACTGGATGGACAGACAGGCCAGAAAGACCAGACAGAAAAGACAGACCAGCCAGACCAAAAAGACAGACAGAAAGACAGACAGACATACCGACAGACAGGCCAAACAGACCAGACAATCTGAGAGACGAACAGAGAGACAGACAGATAGACACAGACAGCAACAGACAAACCAGACAGAAAGATAGACTGACCAAACAGACCAGAGACACCACAGGACATAGATAAGACAGACCAGACAGACAGACAGACAGACAGACAGACAGAAAGACCGGACAGACGGACAAAAAGACAGACAAACAGACCAGACATACAGAATACAGAGAAAGACAGACAGACGGACAGAAAGACAGACAGACAGAAAGACAGACAGACCAGACAGACAGAAAGAAAGACCAGACAGAAAGAATAGTCAGGGCAGATAGACAGACAAACAGACCAGACACACAGGACCAAACGGACAAAACAAACCAGACAGACAGATTGACAGACAGACAGAAAAAAAGACCGACAGACAAACAATAAAGACAAAAAGATATATCAGACAGACAGACAGACAGACTTGACAGAAAGACAGAAAGATTAGACGGACAGACTTACAGACCTTAAATACAAACTAGACATACAGACAGATAGACGGACAAAAAGACCGACAGACAGACAGACCAGACAGACAGACAGACAGACTAACAGACAGACAGACAGACAGACATACGGACAGACAGAAAGAAAGGCAGACTGGACCAGACAGACAAAACAGACCGGATGGACAGACAGACAGACAGACAGACAAGACAGATACAACGGACAAAACAGATAAACATGACAGACAGACAGAGAGATAGTACAGATAAGACTGACAGACAGACAGACTGGTCTGTCTGTTTGTATGTCTCTCTTTTTGGTTTGTATGTCTGGTCTGTCCGTCTGTCTGTCTTTCTGTCCTTCTATTTGTAAGTCTGTCTTTCTGTCTGTCGGTCTGTTCGTCTGTCTGTCTGTCTCTCTGTCCGTCTGTCTGTCTGTCTGGTCTGTTTGTCTGGCCTGTCTGTCGGTGTTTCTTTCTGTCCGTTTGTCTGTCTATCTGTCTGGTATGTATGTCTAGTCTCTATGTCTGTCTGTATGATCTTTCTTTCTGTCTGTCAGTCTGTCTGTCTGGTCAGGTCAGTCTGGTCCGTTTGTCTGTCTTTCTTGTCTGACTGGTCTGTCTTTTTGTCTGTATATTTGTCTGTCTTTCTGTCTGTCTTGTATGTCCGGTCTGAACAGAAAGACAGACAAACAGATCAGACTGACAGACAGACTGACAAGACAGGCAGACAGATAGACCTTACAGAAATACAGACAGTTATACAGACAGACCAGACAGATAGACAGACCAGACAGACAGACAGACGGACAGACAGACGGACAGACAGACAGACCAGAAGGACAGAAAGATAGATCAGTCAGTCTCTCTCTCCATCTGTCTGTCTGTCATGTCTGTCTGTCTATATGTCTGGTCTGGTCTGTATATTTAGTCTGTCTGTCTTTCTGTCTGTCTGTCTTTCTGTCTGTCATGTGTGTCTTTCTGTGTGTCTATTTGTCTGGTCTGTCTGTTCGTCTGTATGTCTGGCTGTCTCGTTCGTATGTCTGGTCTGTTTGTTTGTCTGTCTGTCTGTCTGTCGTTTACGTCTGGTCTGTCTGTCAATCTGTCTGTCTGTCCGGTCTGTCAGTCTTTCAAAAATATTTCTAAGAGTAAGTCTAGGTTTTTCCAAGGTTGCAATATAGCATAAGTAGTTAGGAGTCATAATTAATCCTATACTAAATGATCCTCCATTCTCTACTCCTTTCCCATTACTCTTAATTTTTATTTCTTATTTGCATATTCCTAATTAAAGACAGAAAAACAGACCAGACAGACCAGCCAGACCACAAAGAAAGACAGAAAAACAGACAGACATAAAGACAGACAGACCAGACAGACAAACAGACAGACAGACCGGACAGATAAGCCAAACAGACCAGACAAACAGTGGGACGATCTGAGAGACAGACAGACACATGGACAGACAGACAGACCAGACAGACAAGACAGACAGACAGACCAGACAGACCAGAGAGATCACACCACGCAGAGAAGACAGACCAAACCGACCGACAGACAGACAGACCGGACAGACCGAAAAATAGACAGACAGACCAGACAGACCAGAGAGACAAGACGTATAGACCAAAAAGACAGACCTAGAGACAGACCTACAGACCGGACAAACAAATAGACAGACAGACAGACAGACAGACAAACAGACAGACCAGACAGACTAAACAGACCAGAAAGACAGACAGAAGGACAGAGAGACAAGACATACAAACAAGACAGACAGACAGACATATTACCAGACAAACAGACAGACAGAAAGACAGTCAGGCCAGACTTACAGGATAGACAGAGAGACAGACAGACATAAGGACAGACAGAAAGACAGACTGGTCTGTTTGTCTGTCTGTCTCTCTGTTTGGTTTGTGTGATTGTTGTGGTAGTCTTTCTGTCATTCTATCTGTAAGGTTGTCTTTCTGTCCGTCGGTCTTTTAGTCTGTCGCTCTGTCTCTCTGTCCGTCTGTCTGTCTGTCAGTCTATCAGTTTGTCTGTCTGGTTCGGTCTGTCTGGTCTCTCTGCCTCATCTGTCTGTCTGTCTGTCTGGTCTGTTTGTCTTGCCTGTCTGTCTTTCTTTATTTCTGTCCGTTTGTCTGTCTATCTGTCTGGTATGTATATCTAGTCTCTATTTTTGTCTTTCTGATCGTTCGGGTCAGTCTGATCCGTTTGTCTGTCTGTCATGTCTGACTGGTCTGTCTCTCTGTCTGTATGTTTGTCTGGTTTTCTGTCAAACCTGTATGTCTGGTCTGAACAGAAAAAACAGACACACCGATCAGACAGACAGACGCACTGACTAGACAGACAGACCGATAGACCTTACAGAAAGACAGAAAGATATAAAGACAGACCAGACAGACAGACGGACAGACAAACAGACAGACAGACGGACCAGAAAGACTGAAAGATGGATCAGTCAGTCTCTCGGTCCATCTGTCTGTCTGTCATGTCTGTCTGTCTATCTGTTTAGTCTGTCTGTTTAGTCTGTCTGTCTGTCTTTCTGTCCGTCCTGTATGTCTTTCTGTCTGTCTGTTTGTCTGGTCTGTCTGTCCTTCTGTCTGTCTGTCTGTCTCGTTTGTATGTCTCGTCTGTCTATCTGTCTATCTGTTTGGTCAATCTGGTCTGTTTGGTCTGTCTGTCTCTCTGTCTGTCTGTCTTGTCTGTCTGGTCTGTCTGTCAATCTGTCTGTCTGTCCGGTCTAGGACAGACAGACAGAGAGTTAGGTAGTTAGGAGTCATAATTATTCCTATACTAAATGATCCTCCATTCTCTACCCATTTTCCGACATAAAGACAGACAGACAAGACATACAAACGAGACCGACAGACAGACAGACAAAGAGACAGAAAGACAATCAGACAGACAGATTACCAGATAAACAGAAAGACAGAACGACAGTCAGGCCAGACATACAGGACAGACAGAAAGACAGACAGACATACAGACAGACTGAAGGACAGACGAGACAGACTGACAGATAGACAGACTAGTCAGGCTAGACAGACAGATAAAAAGACCAGACAGACCGGACTGTCCGTCAAAGTCTGACAGTCTGTCTGTCAAAACAGACATGACAGACAGACTGACAGACAGATAGAAAGATCAGACAGACAGACATACAGACCAGACATACAAACCAGACAGACAGACCGACTGACTGACAGACAGACAGACAGACAGACATGACAGACGGACATAAAAACAGACAGAGAGACTGACCAGAAGGACAGACAGACAGATCAGACAGACAGACAGACAGACTAAATAGACAGACCAGACAGATAGACATTACAGACAGACAGACAGATCAGACAGATAAGACCGACAGACAGACAAACAAGACAGACAGACAGACGGACAGAGAAACAGACAGACAGACAGAGAAGACAGACCAGACTGACAGAAAGACGGACAGAGAGACAGAAAGACAGACAGACAGACACACAGACCGACAGAAAGACAGACGTGCAGACAGATGGACAGAAAGACAGACAGACAGACACAGCAGACATACAAACCAGACATAAAAACAGACAGACAAGATAGACCAGTCTGTCTGTCTGTCTGTCTTATATGTCTGGTTTGTCTGTCTGTCTGTAAGGTTTTTTTGTCTTGTCTGTCTTTCTTTCCGTCTGACCTGTTTTTCAGTATTTTTGGTCTGTCTGTCTGTGTATTTGTCTGTCTGTCTGTCTTGTCTGTCTGTCTGTCTAGTCGGTTTGGTGTGTCTGTTTGGTTTGTCCTTCTGTCTGTCTGTCAGTATGTCTGTCTGTCTGTCATGTCTATCTGTCTGGTCTGTTTGTCTAGTCTGTCTGTTTGTCTAATCTGTCTGTCTGTCTTTCTGGTCTGTCCGTATGTCTGTTATGTCTGTCTATCTGTCTGTATGTCTGTCTGGTCTGTCTGTCTGGTCTGTTTTGTCATTCTTGTCTGGTGTGTCTCTCTGGTCTGTCTGTCTGTCTGTCTCGTCTGTTTTACTGTCTGTCTGTATGTTTGTCTGTCTGTCTTTCCTGTCTGTCTGGTCAGTCTGTCTGTTTGGTTCTGTTTGTCTGGTCTGTCTGGTCTATCTGTATTTCTGTCTTTCTGTCCGTCTGTCTGTCTGGTTTGTATGTCTGGTCTGTATGTCTGTCTGTCTGGTCTGTTTTGTCTTTCTGGTTCAGTCTGTCTGGTCTGTTTGTCTGTCAGTCTGGTCTGACTGGTCTGTATGTCAGTCCTTTGTCTGGTCTGTCTTTCTGTCTGTATGTCTGTCTGTCTTTCTGTCTGCCCTGTATTTCTATCTATCTGTTTCTATCTATCTGTCAGTCTGTATTACTATCTATCTGTTTGGTCTGTTTGTCTGTTCTATCGGTCTCTCTGTCTTTTTGTCCGTCTGTCTGTCTGAAGACAGACAGAAAGACAGACAGACAGACAGACTAACAGACAGACAAGACAGACAAACCAGACAGACAGACTGACCAAATAGACCAGAGACACCACAGCACATAGACAAGACAGACCAGACAGACCGACAGACAGACAAACAGACAGAGAGACCAGAGAGACGGACAGAAAGACAGACAGACAAACAGACCAGACATACAGGATAAAGAGAAAGACAGACAGACGGACAGAAAGAAAAACAGACAGAAAGATAGACAGACCAGACAGACAGAAAGACATATCAGACAGAAACACTAGTCAGACCAGATAGACAGACGAACAGACCGGACACACCGGACCAGACAGACAAAACAGACCAGACAGACAGATTGAGAGACAGACAGAAAAAGAGACTGACAGACAGACAATAAAGACAAAAAGATATATCAGACAGACAGCCAGAAAGACTTGACAGAAAGACAGAAAGATCAGACAGACAGACATACAGACCTTACATACAAACTAGACAGACAGACAGACAAACGGACAAAAAGATCGACAGACAGACGGACAAGACAGACCAGACAAACAGACTAAACAGACAAAAAGAAAGACAGACAGACAGACCAGACAGACAAGTCAGACAGTCTTGTCTGTCTTCCTGTCCGTCTGTCTAGTCTGTTTGTCTGGCCTGTCTGTCTGTCTGTCAGTCAGTCGGTCTGTCTGTATTTCTGTCCATCTGTCGGTCTGTCTGTCTGGTTTGTATGTCTGGTCTGTATGTCTGTCTGTCTGATCTTTCTATCTGTCTGTCAGTCTGTCTGTCATGTCTGTTTTGATAGACAGACTGACAGACTTTGACGAAAGACAGACACACAAGTCATACAAACCAAACAGAGAGACAGACAGACAAACAGACCAGTCTATCTTTCTGTCTGTCTTTATGTCTGTCTGTCTCTCTGTCTATCCTGTAAGTCTGGCCTGACTGTCTTTCTGTCTGTCTGTTTGTCTGGTAATCTGTCTGTCTGTCTGTCTTGTTTGTATGTCTTGTCTGTCTGTCCTTCTTTCTGTCTTTCTGGTCTGTTTGGTCTGTCTGTCTGTCTGTCTGTTTGTCTGTCTGTCTGATTGTCTGGTCCGTCAGGTCTGTCTGTAAATCTGTTTGTTTGTCCGGTCTGTAGGTCTGTCTCTAGGTCTGTCTTTTTGGTTTATACGTCTTGTCTTGTTTGGTCTGTTTGGTCTGTCTGTCTATGTGTCGGTCTGTCCGGTCTGTCTGTCTGTCGGTCGGTTTGGTCTGTCTTGTCTGTGTGGTGTGATCTCTCTGGTCTGTCTGGTCTGTCTGTCTGTCTGTCTTGTCTGTCTGGTCTGTCTGTCTGTCCATGTGTCTGTCTGTCTGTCTCTCAGATCGTCCCACTGTTTGTCTGGTCTGTTTGGTTTATCTGTCCGGTCTGTCTGTCTGTTTGTCTGTCTGGTCTGTCTGTCTTTATGTCTGTCTGTTTTTCTGTATTTCTTTGTGGTCTGGCTGGTCTGTCTGGTCTGTTTTTCTGTCTTTAATTAGGAATATGCAAATAAGAAATAAAAATTAAGAGTAATGTGGGAAAGGGGTAGAGAATGGAGGATCATTTAGTATAGGATTAATTATGACTCCTAACTACTTATGCCATATTGCAACCTTGGAAAAACCTAGACTTACTCTTAGAAATATTTTAGAAAGACTGACAGACCGGACAGACAGACAGATTGACAGACAGACCAGACGTACACGACAGACAGACAGACAGACAAACAGACAGACAGACTGACAGAAAGACAGACCGAACAGACCAGATAGACCAGACAGACAGACAAACAGACAGACCAGACATACGAACGAGACATCCTGACATACAGACGGACAGACAGACCAGACAAATAGACACACAGAAAGACATACATGACAGACAGAAAGACAGACAGACAGACAGACAGACTAAACAGACAGACCAGACATATAGACAGATAGACATGACAGACAGACAGATGGACAGAGAGACTGACTGATCTATCTTTCTGTCTTTCTGGTCTGTCTGTCTGTCTGGTCTGTCTATCTGTCTGGTCTGTCTGTATAACTGTCTGTATTTCTGTAAGGTCTATCTGTCTGTCTGTCTTGTCAGTCTGTCTGTCTGTCTGATCCGTTTGTGTGTCTTTCTGTTCAGACCGGAAATACAAGACAGACAGAAAGACAGACAAAAATACAGACAAAAAGACAGACCAGTCAGACAAGAAAGACAGACAAACGGACCAGACTGACCTGACCAGACAGACAGACTGACAGACAGACAGAAAGATCGTACAGACAGACATAGAGACTAGACATACATACCAGACAGATAGACAGACAAACGGACCGAAAGAAACACCGACAGACAGGCCAGACAAACAGACCAGACAGACAGACAGACGGACAGAGAGACAGACAGACAGACGAACAGACAAACAGACAGAAAGACAGACTTACAAATAGAAGGACAGAAAGACAGACAGACAGACACACCAGACATACAAACCAAAAAGAGAGACATACAAACAGACAGACCAGTCTGTCTGTTTTCTGTCTTATCTGTACTATCTGTCTGTCTGTCTGTCATGTTTATCTGTTTGGTCTATCTGTCTTGTTTGTTTGTCTTTCTGTCAGATCTGTCTTTCTGCTCTGTCTGTCTTGTCTGTCTGTCTGTCTGTCTGTCCATCTGGTCTGTTTTGTCTGTCTGGTCCAGTCTGCCTTTCTTTCTGTCTGTCCGTATGTCTGTCTTTCTGTCTGTCTGTTAGTCTGTCCGTCTGACTGTCTTGTCTGTCTGGTCTGTCTGTCTTTCTTTGTTTTTGTCTGTTTGGTCTGTTTGTCTGGTCTGTCTGGTTTGTCTGTCTGTCGGTCATTTTGTCCGTCTGTCTGTCTGTCTGTCTAGTTTGTATGTAAGGTCTGTAAGTCTGTCTGTCTAATCTTTCTGTCTTTCTGTCAAGTCTGTCTGTCTGTCTGTCTGATATATCTTTTTGTCTTTATTGTCTGTCTGTCGGTCTTTTTTTCTGTCTGTCTGTCAATCTGTCTGTCTGGTTTGTTTTGTCCGTTTGGTCCTGTGTGTCTGGTCTGTTTGTCTGTCTATCTGGCCTGACTATTCTTTCTGTCTGGTCTTTCTTTCTGTCTGTCTGGTCTTTCTGTCTTTCTGTCTGTCTGTCTTTCTTTCCGTCTGTCTGTCTTTCTCTGTATCCTCTATGTCTGGTCTGTTTGTCTGTCTTTTTGTCCGTCTGTCCGGTCTGTCTGTCTGTCTGTCTGTCTGTCTGGTCTGTCTTATCTATGTCCTGTGGTGTCTCTGGTCTGTTTGGTCAGTCTGTCTGTCTGTCTGGTCTGTCTATTGCTCTCTGTGTCTATCTGTCTGTCTCTCTGTTCGTCTCTCAGATTGTCTGGTCTGTTTGGCCTGTCTGTCGGTCTGTCTGTCTGTCTTTCTGTCTGTCTTTTTGGTCTGGCTGGTCTGTCTGTCCTGTTTAGCTGTTCGGTAAGTTTGTCTTGTCTGTCTGTCTGTCTGATCTGTCTTTCTGTATTTTTGGTCCGTCTGTCTGTCTGTTTGTCTGTCCGTCTGTCTTTCTGTCCATCTGGTCTGTTTTGTCTGTCTGGTCCGGTCTGTCTTTCTTTCTGTTTGTCTGTATGTCTGTCTGTCTGTTAGTCTGTCTGTCTGTCTGTCTGACTTGTCTGTCTGGTCTGTCTGTCTGTCTTTCTTTTTGTCTGTTTAGTCTGTTTGTCTGGTCTGTCTTGTCCGTCTGTCTGTCGATCTTTTTGTCCGTCTGTCTGTCTGTCTGTCTAGTTTCTATGTAAGGTCTGTATGTCTGTCTGTCTGATCTTTCTGTCTTTCTGTCAGGTCTTTCTAGCTGTCTGTCTGATATATCTTTTTGTCTTTATTGTCTGTTTGTCAGTCTCTTTTTCTGTCTGTCTGTCAATCTGTCTGTCTGGTCTGTTTTGTCTGTCTGGTCCGGTGTGTCCGGTCTGTTTGTCTGTCTATCTGGTCTGACTAGTGTTTCTGTCTGATATGTCTTTCTGTCTGTCTGGTCGGTCTATCTTTCTGTCTGTCTTTCTTTCTGTCCGTCTGTCTGTCTTCCTCTTTATCCTGTATATCTGGTCTGTTTGTCTGTCTGTCTTTCTGTCCGTCTGTCTGGTCTCTCTGTCTGTCTGTCTGTCGGTCTTTCTGGTCTTTCTTGTCTATGTGCTGTGGTGTCTCTGGTCTATTTGGTCTGTCTGTCTGTCTGGTTTGTCTGTCTTGTGTGTCTGTTAGTCTGTCTGTCTGTCTGTCTTTCTGTCTGTCTTTGTGGTCTGACTGGTCTTTCTTTTCTGTCTTTCAGTCTGGTCTGTCTGTCTGTCTAGTCTGTTTGTCTGTCTTTAATGAGAAATAGGCGAATAATAAATAAAAATTTAGAGTAATATGCGGAAAAAGGATAGTGAATGGAGGATCATTTAGTATAGGCTTAATTATAACTCGGACACAAAGATGTCCGCCACCTAAATAACCCCAATCTTCCAATCAACTATCTTTCCTATGCAAATGAGTCAATATTGCGATGTCGCAATGGTAGGTATTTGCAAACACCTGGTGGTTACTACACAATATAGTCTAGGCTAGCAAATTCACGAATTTTAAATCTTTCAAAAATATTTCTAAGAGTAGGTCTTGGTTTTTCCAAGGTTGCAATATGGCATAAGTAGTTAGAAGTTATAATTAAGCCTATACTAAATGATCCTCCATTCTCTAGCCCTTTTCCCTCACATTACTCTTCATTTTTATATCTTATTCGCCTATTCCTAATTAAAGACTGACAAACAGACTAGACAGACGGACAGAAAAACAGATATACAAACAGACAGAAAGACAGACCAGAGAGACAGACTAGACAGAGAGACCAGACAGACTGACAGACAAACAGACAGACAGACAGACCAGAAAGACAGACAGACAGATCAAACAGACAAACTGAAAAGATAGACAGACAGACCAGATAGAACAGACAGACAGACAGACAGAAAAGACGGACCAGCAAGACCACAAAGACAGACAAAAGGACTGACAGACAGAAGGCCAAACAGACAGACAGACGCATAGACAGACAGACAAACCAGACAGATAGACCAGACAGACGGAAAGACAAACAGAAAGACAGACAGACCAGAATGACAGACATACAGATCAGACAGACAAACAGACTAGACAGACAGACACACCAGACAGACAAGACAGACTGACAGAAAAGACAGACCAGCCAGACCACAAGGAGTTACAGAAAGACAGACAGACAGAAACACAGACAGACAGTCAGATAGACCGACAGACAGACCATTCAGACAAACCAGACAGACAGACAGGATAGACAGACCAAACAGAGCAGACAAAGAGACAGACGAAAAGACAGAAAGCCAGACACACACACAGATAGACAGACAGACTGTCTGTCTATCTGTTTGGTCTGGCTTTCTGTCTGTCTATCTTTTTGTTTATCTTTCTGTCTGGTCTGTCTATCCCGTCTGGTTTGTCTGTCAATCTGTCTGTCTGTCCGGTCTTTCTGTCTGTCTGTCTGTCTGTCTGTCTTTCTCTCCGTCTGTTTGTCTTTGTGTATGTCTGTCCGTCTGTCTGTCCGTCTCGTTTGTATGTCTGGTCTCTCTGTCTGTTGGTCTGTCTGTCTAGTCTCTCTGGTCTGTTTGGTCTGTCTGTCTGTCTGTCCGGTCTCTCTGGTCTGTTTGGTCTGTCTGTCTGTCAGTCTGTTTGTCAGATCAGACAGACAGACAGACAGGCTAGACAGACAAACCAGACAGATAGACCTTACAGACAGACTGACAGATTAGAGAGACAGACAGACAAGACAGATAGACAGAGGGAAAGAAATACAGTTAGACAGAAAGACCTGACAGACAGACCAGACAGGAAAACTAGACAAACAGATTGGACAGACAGACAAAACAGTCCAGACATACAGACAGACAGGCAAAAAGACAGACAGAGAGACACGCCAGACATTAAAACCAGACAGAAAGACAGACAATACAGACAGACAGACGGACAGAGAAACAGACAGACAGACAGATCAGTCTGTCTGCATGTCTGTCTCTTTGTCTTTCTGTCCAGTATGTCTGGTCTTTTTGATCTTTCTGTCTCTCTCTCTTTTTGTCCGTCTGTCTGTCTGTCTGTCTGGTTTGTATATAAGGTCTGTCAGACTGGTCTACCTGTCCGTCTGTCTGTCTGCTCTGTCTTTCTGTCAGTCCCTAATGTCTGGACTGTCTGTCTGTCTGTCTGTCTAATTGTCTGCTCTGTCTGTCTGTCTGTCTGTTGGTCAGATCAGACAGACAGATAGAGGCTAGACAGACAGACCAGACAGATACACCTTACAGACAGACAGATAGATCTGACAGATCAGACAGACAGAAAGACCGACAAGACAGATAGACAGACGGGCAGAGAGACAGTTAGACAGACAGACCTGACATACAGACCAGACAGGAAAACTAGACAAAAACAGATCGGACAGAAAGATAAAAAAGACCAGACATACAGACAGACGGACAAAGAGATAGACAGAGAGACACACCAGACATAAGAACCAGACAGAAAGACAGACAAGACAGACAGACGGACAGAGAGACAGACAGAAAGACATCTGATATCAAGCCCATGCTACCTTTTTTTAAAGTCATTCTGAAGGCATCTTAGCCCCTTCCCTTGCCTATGAAATGTCCCCTGTCATTCTTCTCTTGGAAATCTTAATCAAGAACCAGAATTTCCATTTTATCGTTTTTAACCGTTTCCCTTGTTTGGCTGGTACACACCCAATGAGGTCCAAGAAAATAATCTTAACCAATTTTCAAAACAACGGCTTGAAAGGAAAAGACTATCAAAACAATTAAGTGCAGTCAAAAAATCTTGATTGTATCAGACATATCAAATGACAGGATTAACACAGTGCATATAGAGTTGAACTTCTGGTGATTAGTTTTCAATTAAATCTGGCCCGTTTGAAAAAATACACGGTTATTCTGAAACTTTTGGGATTGATGCAAAAAATATTGAAAGTATTGTTTTCCATTGTTTGGCTGGTACACACCCAATGAAGTCAAAAAAATAATCTGAACCAATTTTCAACACAGCGGCTTGAAAGCAAAAGTGCAGTCAAAAACTCCTGATTGGATAGACTGATCACATGACAGGATTAACACAGTGCACGTAGAGTTGAGCTTCTGGTGATTAGTGTTCAGTCAAATCTGGTAGGTTTGAAAAAATACACGGTTATTCTGAAACATCTAGGAATGATAAAAAAAATATAAACACAACGGCTTGAAAGAAAAAGACTATCAAAACAATTATGTACAGTAAAAAAAAATTTTGGATCAGACAGATCCCATGACAGGATTAATACAGTGCACAGAGTTGAACATCTGGCGATTAGTGTTCAGTCAAATCTGGCACGTTTGAAAAAATACAGGGTCATTCTGAAACATTTCGGAATGGTGGAAAAAATATTGAAAATGGAAAAATAAACTTTGGATTTGCTTTAAAACAGATAAAAGGTAATAAAGTAGTTCATTCTCTGATTCAATAAGGAAAAACCTTAGCAACAAAAAACTCAAATTTAAAAGTGAGGAGCCAAGTGAGTCAGTTGCAGACTTTTTTAAGTCTTTTTTTTTTAATCAAAGCTCAATAAAAATGGGCAGCAAAAATCTACACTTTTGGCAACTAGCTGAAGGTCGCTGGGTCTCAGCGTGCTGAAAGAAAAGAAGAGTATGAACATGAAGGCTTGATTCATATGTCCCATGTCCCATGTCAGCTTTACAAGGAAACTGCCTCACGTTTTCAAGTTAAATTTCAGACATGCTATGAAAATGCATGGCATTTATATCTTCTGGCTGGTTTTCACTCAAGCAAGCCGCATGCTGTGTAGTCAATTCAGATGGTCAGTAAAACTCCCTACAAATATATATTATAAAATCATGAGCCTGCAGCAAGCCCGCTGATTCAGACGCATTCCATACAGCTGGTCAAACTGCAGAATGAATGAATGAATGAATGAATGAACTTTATTATCCGTAAAATTATAAAAAAAACACAAAGTATAAAGTATTATAAATATACAAAAACAATAAACAACAAGAAAAAAATTCAAACTGACAAAAGACAACCTGGACTAATTAACCAGTATCAATATGGAAAAAAAGACTGCAGAGGGTCTTAAGTGAAAATAAAGTAGATAGTCTTTTTACATAAATCATCACTGGAAGACCGAATCCACGAAGGCATATCTATTAAACCAAATCGAGTAATTATTTTTCTGTTTTGGTGCCATCTAGGAAGCCGGAGGAGGAATTTGCTATATCTGAAATAAACCGCACAAAGAGTATGGTGATTTTTCTTACGAGATAGATGAGCCATGCCTGATAAAAACAAAAGCACAGGGGTGCAATAAGCAGTATAAATCATGCACAAACCGTTGCGGTTGTAACGGCTTTTATTTTGGGATATTTTTCCGTAAACGAACAAGTAGGTTTTTCACGGGTTGATTCACTAGGGATGGAAAGGTAGTGAGAAGTGTTGGACCGAAACACAGACCAAGTCAACTAACTAAAGAAGAACATGGCAGAATTGCCATTCTCAGCAACAAATGGAGCGACCGCATAAGGGCTATTAGAACAAATCAACTTGCATTTAGACGCACTAGCTGACAGTCCAATCTTAGATAGTTCATTGGTCCAGGGCGAGTCCAGGAAAAAAGAAGAACGTCGTCATTTATTTCTAGCAGCAGTTTTCACGCCATGAAATGGCGAAAGCCATGAGACTAATTCGAAAATCTTCTGAGAAAAAAAGGAACAAAACAAGAGCTAAGAGCTCATATGGCGCTTTTGACGAGCTCGGAAGAGCCAAGAGCTAATATGACATGAGCTCTAGCAAAATTATAAGAATCAATAGATTAATTTAAAAGAATAATCAGAGGCTTAATGCCGGTCGGCATTTAAAATAAGAGCTCTGAGACAAAAGGTCCTTTTAAATATCGAAATTCATTCAGATCCGATCACCCACTCACAACTTTAAAATACCTCACTTTTCTCATTTTTCCTCTCTCTTCAGCCCCCCCTCCCAGATGATTAAATCAGGGAAATCAACTTTATCAAGCGAATTTCTGCAGTTCCCTGACATGCCTAGCAATTTTCATTGTCCTAGCACGCCCAGAAGTATCAAACTCTTCAAAACACTGGACCCCCAAACTACCCCAAAGAGAGTGGGTCCAATTCGGTTTCGTCAATCACGTATCTACGACATTTGCTTATTCTACCCACCAAGTTTCATTCTGATATCTCCACTCTAAGCGTTTCCCAATATTTCCGATTTCCCCCTCCAACTCTCCCCCCCCCCAATGTCACCAGAACTGGTTGGGGTTTAAAATAAGAGATCTGAGACACGAGTCTCTTCTTAATATCAAATTCAAAAACACCTCACGAACGGTCACCCGCTAATAAATTAAAAATACCTCAATCATTGTAATTTTTCCAAATTAACCCCCTCCAACTCCCCCATAGAGAGCGAATCCATTTCGGTTATGTCACTCACTTAAATAGGACTTGTGCATATTCTTACCGCCAAGTTTCATCTTGATCACTCCACTCTAAGCGTTTTACAAGATTTTCGGTTCCCCCCCCCCCCAAAAATCCCCCAATGACACTGGATCCGGTTGGGATTTAAAACATGAGATCCGAGTTACGAATTCCTTCAAAATATGAAAATTCAACCGATGAAATTCAAGATCTGATCACTCCTTCGTAAGTTAAAAATACCTCATCTTTTTCTAATTTTTCCTCTCCCTTTAAACCCCCCCCCCCCCAGATGGTCGAATCTAAAAAAACGACTTTATCAAGTCATTTTGTGCAGCTCCCTGACACGCCTACCAATTTTCATCGTCCTAGCACGTTTTTAAGCACCAAACTAGCCAAAGCACTGAACCCCTCCCACCGACTCCCCCAAAGAGAGAAACTCCAGTACGGTTACGTCAATCACGTACCTACGACCTTTGCTTATTCTATCCACAAAGCTTCATCCCGATTCCTCCAGTCTAAGCATTTTCCAAGATTTCCGATTTCCTCCTCAAACTCCTCCCAATGTCAACAGATCTGATTGGGATTTGAAACAAGAGCTCTGTGACACGAATTACCTCTACATATCAAATTTCATGAAGATCCGGTCACCCGTTCTTAAGTTAAAAATACCTAAATGTTTCTAATTTTTCCAAATTAACATCCCCGAGCTCCTTCAAAGAGAACGGATCCCTACCAATTATGTCAATCATATATCTAGAACTTGTGCATATTCTTCCAACCAAGTTTCATCCCGATATCTCCACTCTAAGCGTTTTCCAAGATTTCTGTTTCCCTCCTCCAACCCCCTATGTCCTTGGATCCAATTCGAGTCGAAAATGGAGCATTTTAGACACAAGATCCTTCTATATATCAAGTTTCATTAAGATCCGATCACCTATTCGTAAGATAAAAATACGCCAATTATTATGTTTTCGAAGAATTCTGGTTTCCCCCTCCAACTCCCCCCCAATGTTACTGGATCTGGTCGGAATTTAAAATAAGAGCTTTAAAGCACAAGATCCTTCTAAATATTAAATTTCATTAAGATCTGATCACCCGTTCGTAAGTTACAAAACCTCATTTTTCCGAATTACCCAACTCCACCAAAGAGAGCGGATTT